>NW_024080644.1:7078594-7346170 GCF_003009895.1 Hyaena hyaena | reverse complement strand
GAAATAGGCTCCAGGCTCTGAGCTGGCAGTCAGCACAGAGCCCGACGCGGGGCTCGAACCCACGAACCGCGAGATCATGACCTAAGCAAAAGTCGGACGCTTAACCGACTAAGCCACCCAGGCGCCCCGACTTTTTTATATTAGATCCTTAGTTCTTCCAGTAACTGTGTAAGATGCTGAACTGTCTGCACTTTGCAGATAAACACTAAAATTCATGCCAGACACAGGCACGGAGAGTCTCACTTTTAACTCTACTTTCTATTACCTTCTTCTCTCAGCCATTCAGTCACATAGGATTCTTTGTCAGCTTGTCTTGCCCACTGAGAAAGAGTTATTCGGAAATGGTAATGCCTCAGGAAGCTACTCCCTGACCTTTTAGATCTGTGAGGACATCCACTACCTTCAAAATTGCTTTTATGTTAAAGAAGCAACCTGAAGTGCACAAGTCTTTGTGAAAGCCACTGGTTAAGTAAGGTGTTTGAGTTAGCCATGAAAAGGACCTTAGCTTTCTTTTTAAGGCATCATTAAGATGGTGTCTATCTGTTGAATCCCGAGGCTGCTACTTACCAGTTGTGCAACTTTGTTTGGGCTAGTTACTGAACATCACTGAGTCTAATTTTCCTCTTTCTACAAAAGAATCCGTGATTTGTGAGAACAGCAAATTAGGATCTCAGAGAGCTGTGTCAGGGATAAAATGAATTTAGTTACAACTTTTAGAATGGTGCTTGGTAAAGAGGTCATCTTCAAAAACTGTGCATTCTTATTACCAGTACTGGAGGAGGAGGGGCTCAGACAGCTACAGGGCTGGAGGAGGAGTAACAAAGGGAGCCTGAGCAAGTGCCCATGGAGGGAAAGCCTGGATGGGGTATCACTGTACAACATTCAGGAGGCAGGAGGAGCCATGTAGACACTGGCAAACTGAACAAGTGAGAAACCCAGAAGTGGAGATTAATGGAGAGAGACCATCTAGCATGGAGCATGCTTCTGGATTTTACCCAGCTCTGTCCCTTTCTCTTCACCTCACTAGCAAAATAATTTCACGTTACTTTGTCCTCTTTTCTTAACACTCAGCAGAGGTCTCAAACACCCAGATAGAAACCAATAGGAAATGGAAAATTCTTTTGAAAAATCCATCTAAACTAGTTTGGAAGTCCTCTTAACACCACAGTTCAGCTTAACACCAATTGGCCATCAGCTACTATAGCTGAGGAGGCTATTTATTCTTTGAAATTGATGTTTCTTTATTTGACCATGGCAGCTGTCCTTTCTTTGAAGTGACTTTGACGTTTCAACCCAAATTTCTCTCATTTGAGGAAAAGCACCAATAACACAATAGAAGATATAAAGATATGGACTTCCACAGACTTTTCACAGAAGAGAAAACATATATAGGAGAAAAATGTATGAAAAGGTGTCCAGCCAGATTAGTGATCAGGGTGATGCAAATCACTGCCAGGGTGAGATGTCATTTGCTACCCATCTTATTGATAAAAGTAAGAAATCTGGTACTGGCCCAAACAAGATGGTGTAAATTCCTGTCTCCCTGCACCTCTCTTCTAAGTCCAACTATAATCTCTGGTGATGCCAAAGACCGACTGACCCAAAACAGAACTCTTAAAGGTGGAAAGTAAGAACACACTGGTATGGGACTCCAGATATGGAGGAAAAAGCTAACTTCAGAATGTTTTACAACTCTCCCATCCAAGAGGAAAAGGTTACTCAGGTCTGGAATTTCCTGACCCTCTAACCTAGGCTAGCACAATGTCCATTCCCACACACCCCTCAATGAACAAAAGTCACACCAAAAATGCCATGTGAAAATGGTAGCAGTGGCATGGGGGCCTACCAGAGCTCCCACTAACAACAAATAGTTAAAGGAAGCCTTCTCCTTTATTTGGCCTCTCTTCTAACCAGAGATACTGCATAGTCAAGATGCCCTAGCAAAGGGGAACTTTCTACAGCAAGTTAACATGGCTCAGGAAGTTTTCTCATCCTCTTGGGCCTGAGACTGGTCTCACTACCCAGAAACATCAAGATGATGGCCAGGAGGGGAAGCAAGGGCCTATTCATGATCATCCACCCTTTGCTTCCTACTGTCCAGGCCATAGGGTTAATACTTTTGGAACATCCCAACTGTTAGTGCAAAGGGTTAATGGCCGGAACTCACGAGTGACCATCATCCAAACCACTCTGCATTCAGACCAGTGGTTACCATGGTCCACTCCTGTTTCTATCGAGGTGCTGTCTGTATTGGGATGAGTAGTACTGTGGTCCATGTGGATGGACTGCCCTGATTAGATATCTGTACAGTATGCACCAGTAGGAAATTTCCCCCTCTCCCTCTCTGTCTCAGATTTTTCCCACAGCCTGTACTCATTCCTGAGATTTGCCAGTCTCCTCCAGATCAGTAATGGATTACCCATCATAAGTATCTCATCCCATGACTGGATGCAGAATGGATCTCAGGGTCCGATACCAAATGCTGGGGATGGACTAGAGTATCTTGGCTTTCATTCCTACAGTAATTTGGCCCAGTCAAGGGCTTCCAAGATAAGGGTGTAGATGGCTTGTGTCATTCCCCAATCCCTAAGAATTTATTATACTTCCTTTATAGATTCCCAGAGTCCCACATGCCCAGGGAGGTCCCCTTCATTGGGCCAAACCTCCCCGCAGGCTAGAATAATCCAATCTATAAAGGAGTGGGTACCTTGAACCCCTGAGCACCCTGCAGGATCTGCTGGGGGTCAAAGTATATGGTGAGGTGGCTCACTTTCTCTGTCCCTCCACCCACATTCCTTATCCATACTAACCTAACTGTGCCTGGATACTTTCCCTGGCCTTTTGCTGGAACTTGGCAGCTTTATCGATGAACTCAGTGGGAGCATATTCTCTCATGAACATTTCGTGAACTGGGAGCTACCCCACTGGCTGTATGGTGTTGGGCTTTGCTCTCCTTTATGTTAGGGGTCAGACCGCGGGGATGTTTTGTACGTTTCACTGTCATGCACCACAACATCCTCACTTTCCTAGGGATTCCTACCTCTTTTGTGTCCCAATCAGGCTTTGTCACAAATGCTCAGATCTTAATCCACAGCAGCTAGCACCCCTCTGCTTTAAAAATAGCACGCTAATGTCTCCAATTCATTATCTTGCTCTCCCACATTGCCTGTCAGCTGCGAAGCTAGCAGAGTAGCAGGCACCCATGGGTCCTTCTCTAACCTCCACTCTTTTTCCAACTTGGGCTTCAGCCTCTAATTGAGCATCGGTGACCAGCCGAAATGCCCACAGCTGAGACCAGCCCACTGCACGGCCATACTCTTCCCTTCTCTGTTACTATGCATTCTGTGCAATTCCTCAAACAAGCACATTAGACCAGCTGGCATTTGGAGGGGGGGGGGGTGTCCCCACACCCACGTGGTCCACAAACATCAAACCTACAGCCCAACCCTCCTCACAGCCTGGTCCATGGCCATCCCTGGTACACACAAGGCAAGGAGAGGCCAAAGAAGGCCAGTCTTTCCAGACTGGTAGAGGGCAGGTTTAATAAGCAAAGGAACTTACTTATAAGTCTTGTCTTGGGCAGCTGCAAGACGGATAGATCTGTGCACCAGCTTGCCAGAATCTTCTAAATTTATATGAAGACTTTAAATAATCCCAGTCATGTACACAAATCAAGCGTACTCAACACCACACCACTATCCCAAGGCAGCGTCCTTGGAGAAGCTTCTAGTGTGGGGAAAGCAAGAGGAAAGCAGATTTAAAGGGAAGGGGAGGGAGGAAGGAGCTTCTGATTGGCCTGGTCCTGTTTGTGGGTCAGGCAGAGGTCACGTCCTCTCAATGACCTCCTCCAACAGGTGAAACTATTTTAGGAATGAAGAGGAAAGAAAGACTTTCCCAGAACAAGGAAAACTAAGAGTGTGGTTGTTATCAAAGCTGCTCTTAAAGAATGTTTAAAAGAAAACTTTTAAACAGGAAGGAACCTTAGAGCATCTGGCAGGATGGGGGAAAAAAAACAATGAAAAGAAAAAGAAATACAAGTCCTCCAATATATTATCCTTCTCTTCATGGGATTTAAAAATCATATTTGAGGAGTGCCTGGGTGGCTCAGTCGGTTGAGCGTCCGACTTTGGTTCAGGTCATGATCACACAGTTCGTGGATTCGGGCCCCACGTCAGGCTCTGTGCTGACAGCCAGCTCAGAGCCTGGAGTCTGCTTCAGATTCTGTATCTCCCTCTCTCTCTGACCCTCCCCTGTTCATGCTGTCTCTCTTTCTCTCAGAAATAAATAAAACACTAAAAAAACTTTTTAAAAATCATATTGGATGACTGAAACAAAACTGTAACAACATCTGATACTCAAAAAGTAAGGAAGGTAAAGAGATCCAAATAAAAGTACGGTTTGCACACTTCACACAAAATGGTAAAATTTTTAATCCAACAGACTATTATGTCACATAGATATTGTAATAACCAGAACAACCAGAACAACTAAGAAAACTATATGCCAAAAACATACTCAAATATACCATAATAAATCAAGATGAAATCCTATAACTACATGGAAGTAACCCACCAGAAAGTAAAACATGACAACCCTAACTATGTATGTGCCAGTGGGCCTCGAACAACATGAAGCAAAAATGACAGATCGAAAAGAAGAAATAACAAATTCACATTTATAATTAAGAAATCAAAACCTCCCTCTCAGCAACTGGTAGAAGTCGACAGAAAATCAGCAAATCCCAGAACCACTAAAGAATCTGCATTTGTAATTTAAAGGCTCTTGAAAAAAGAAATTTCCAGGTCCAGAAGGCTTCAGTGAAAAATTTTTTCAAATAATTCACTTTATCTCTTCCAGATGATAGAAGTATGGGGGTCACTTCTCAAATATAACAGTATCACCCTGATACCCAAACCTGAAAATGATGGTACAAAAAAGAAAACTAAAGACTATTATGTCCAATGATCTTAGATGCCAAAAACTTCAACAAAATATTATTAAACTGAATCCAAAAATGCATAAAAAGAATGATATACCATGGACCAATGGGGCTTATTTCAGGCTTGCAACACTAGATCATCATTGGAACATTACTGGCCTAAAAAATATAATGACATGATCTTCTCAATTGATTCAGAAAAAGCATTTGACAGTTAAGAAATGAATGAATGATGCATTTTTTTATTTATGATTTTAAAAACTCTCAGGAAAGGTGCAATAGAAATTATGTCAATATAAGAAAGAACATTTACAAGACTTACAGCTAACTTTATGTTTAAGGGTGAAAGACTGAATGCTTTCCACTTCCAAGATTGGGAATACTACAAGTATGTCTGCTCTCATTACTGTTAATAAACATAATACTGGCAGTTCTAGCCACTTCAATAAGGCAACAAAAAGATATAAAAGGTATACATATTGGAAAGGAATAAATAAAATTATCCCTATTTGCAAATCTCAGGATTTTATTTTATTTTTTTTTTGTTTCCTTGTTACTTTTAATTGTTAATTAAGTATAGTTGACATATAATATTCATTTCAGGTGTACAACATAGTGGATTTGACAATTATAAATATCATCACAGTAAGTGAGCAAGTCTATTTACCATCAGTTACCATACAAAGTCATTACTACATTATGGACTACATTCCTTACGCTATACCCTTCATTCCTGTGACTTCCTTTTTTTTTTTTTTAAATAGTTTATTGTCAAAATAGTTTCCATGCAAATCTCAGGATTTTATATGAAAAACATCTCAAGAAGTCTACAAAATGATTGCTAGAATTTATAAGCATGTCCACCAAGGTCACAGAATATATAAGATCAATACACAGAAATCAACTGCATTTCTGTATACTAACAATGAGCTTGTATAAACCAAAATTAACACTATAGTACCATTTACAATTACTCCAAAGAAAATAAAATGTTGAGTATGAAGTTATCAAAACATGTATAGAATCTGTATGCTGAAAATTACAGTATGTTGATGAAAGAAATCAAAGAAAACCTAAACAAATGTAGAGATACTACATCCATGGATTGGAGGACTCACATGGTAAAGACATTAATTCTTCCCAAATTGATCTACAGGTTCAATGTAAGTCCTATCGAAACCCTTGCAAGGATTTTTTGCAGACCTAAGCTACTTTATTCTGGAAAATGGTTTAGCAGTTTCTTAAAAAAAAAAAAAACAACTAAATAAACAACAACTACAAAAGACTAAGCATGCAGCTACCATAGGACCTAGCAATTGTACATTTGGACATTTATCCCCAAAAAATAAAAATTTATCATCACACAAAAATCAGTGGGTGAATGGCTAAACAGACTGGTAAATCCATACCATGGAATACTACTCAGCAATAAAACAGAATAAACTATTGACAAATACAATAACTTGGATGAATGTCCAGGGAATTATGTTGCATGAAAAAAGCCAATCCTAAAATTATACATGCTGTATAATTCCATTTACATAACACTTTTTAAAAAGGCTAAGTTTTAGAAATGGAGATGAGATTACTAGTTGCTAGGGATTGGAAATTGTAGGGTGGGGTGGTAAATTTGGTTATAAAAGTAAAAGCAGCAAGATATCCTCAGGGCAATGGAACTGTTTTGTGTCTGGACTGTGGTATTGGATACATAAAACTTCACATGAAATCAAGTTGCTTAGAACTAAATACACACAAATGAGTATAAGTAAAATTGGGAAATTTTGAATAAATTGAGTGGGTTGCAACAATGTTAATACCATGTTTGTGATGTATTATCATTTTGCAAGATGTTAACATGGGGGAAACTGGTTACAAGGTACATACAATCTTTCCATATATTTCTTACTACTGCATTTTAATCTATGATTATCTTAAAATAGACAGTTTGATTGAAAAATCAATTTTATTATTTCTAATGATTTTATGGAATGTCTGTTCCACATGTCTGCTGGACCAGCTATCATCTGGGGCTCAAACTGGGTGGAAGTGGCCAAGATACTAGCCACGTGGCTGACAGGTGATGCTGGCTTTTGTCTAGGATCTCAACTTAGAAAGTTTACTATGGCACCCTGGAGTTTCTTCACATGGCTTCTCCTTATGGGTGGGCTTCTCACATAACTGCAGTAGCTTCCAAGAGCCCCTAGAGTGAAAGCTGCTGGGCCTTCATAGATTTAGGTTTGGAACTAGCACAGCATCACTTCTGCTTCATTCTATTAATTTCAGTGAGTTTCAGTTTCTGCCCAGTTTCTTTGGGAAAACATAAATTGTCCTTTTCACTAATTTATGTTGCTTCTTTTGAGTTATACTGCTTGAAGTAGATACTCTACAAGGGATGTGTGTGTTGTGGCTACTGTACGCAGCAGTACAGTCATCTAGGAACTAGAGGTAGAAATCATCATATAATTTTTTGCCCAAACTGGGAAACTGTGGATAATGGAAGTCAGTATGTTTACAAAAAAGAAATGATAATTACATGACTTGATAGAGGATGTTCACTAAGGTCTATGGTAGTGGTCCTATGGCAACATATATAAATGTATCAAATTAACACACTGTATACTTTAAACTTACCCGGTATTATAAATTGATTATATTTCAATAAAACATAAGCAAAATATTTATTCTTAGTACAAGTCCATGCACTGTAATCAATTTCTTGGCCCAAACTGGCTCTAATTGAAGAAAATTGTCTACAATTTGCTTTTTTTATGATTACTATATTTGAAATTGTGAACATTAAAAATTGACTTTAATTAAAGTGAATATAGTATACTTGCATTCTTTTCTATAGTTGCATATGCTCCATTACTTGGATACACCATAGCTTAGTCAAGCAAACCAATATTAATAAATATTTTGCTTGTTTCCAGTTCATTTATTATTACAAATAGTACAAATATTACAAATGATGAAATTTATAACCCTGTGCATACACTGTTTTATAGCATTGCTTGCATTTTTTAGGAATATAAGAGAATTGTTTAGTCAAAGGATAAACGAACATGTAATTTGGTTAGGTATTTCCAAATTCCCCTCCATAGGGCATTTCACTATTTTTTAGTTTCATGAAGGGCATTTCACTATTTTTTATTTTCGCCAACAATATAGGAGAAGGCTCATATCCTCACCAAACTGTCAAGTCATCAAACTTTTGGATGCTGAAAATCTTATAAGTGAGAAATAGCATCTCAACGTAATTCTTAAAAATGTTTTATTTATTATTTTTGAGAGAGAGAATGTGAGCAGGTTGGCACAGAGAGAGAGGGGGAGACACAGAATCTGAAGTGGGCTCCAGGCTCTGAGCTGTCAGCACAGAGTCATGCAAGGCTCAAACCCCCAAACAGTGAGGTCATGACCTGAGCCAAGGTTGGACACTTAAATGACTGAGCCACCCAGGCACCCCTCAGTGTAATTTTTATTTGCATGCTTCTCTTTATGAACAATGTTGAACATTTATTCAATGGCTAAGGGGCTTATGTTTTTCTGTCTACTCTCTAGTCTTTTCTTCCATAATGTTGTTAGTATTTTTCTTTGTTCTCTTTTTAGAACATTTTAATATATTAGGAATATTAATTCTTTAATATTTTTATAATTTCCAATACATTTACCAATTTATTTCACTTAACTATTTGCTTTTTGTTATTTTTTTCAGAGAGCTTGAAAATTTAGTGTAATCAGATGTATCAATCTTGTCTTTCATTGCTTTTGGAATCTGAGTCATAGACAGGAAAGATTTGTCCACTCCTCAATTTAAGAGGAATTCACCCATAGCTTTTTACTAATATGCATATATGGCTTTAACTTCTGATTTATTTGGAATCTTTCCTAGTACACAGTGTAATGTGAAGAATTAACCCAGTCATATCTTTGTACATATGTTTATCTAGTTATTTCAAAACATTTATTAAACAAGATGGTTTTTTCCAATTTCTTGAAATGCAGTCTACTGTAAATTTCCGTGTGAACTTGGATCTATGTCTGTTTTCTGTTTTTCTTCCATTTACTTATCTGTCTACACATGTGCCAATACCATAAATTTTGTTGCCCCTCTTTCTCAGGGTGTTCATGGCTATTACTGTTTGTTTTTTGTAACATATGAATTTATAATCAATATACACAGCTCCTTTATTGGGTTAGTGTTAATATTATAAATCTGACTCAAGGAAAATTGACATTTTCATAAGGTAAAATTTTCTACCTATGTAAGTGGTATGTCCTTTGTGTTAAAATCTATTTTTATGTCTTTCGGGAATATTTTCTATTTTTATTGTTATCATATGGGTTTTGCACATTTTTAAATTTTTTAATTTTAAATGTTTGAGAGAAAGAGAGAGTGTACATGCACAAGTGGAGCAAAGGCAGAGAGAGAAGGAGAGAGGGGGAGGATCCCAAGCAGGCCCCATGTTGTTAGCACAGAGCCTGATGTGGGGCTCGAACTCAACGAACCTCGAGATCATGACTTGAGCTGAAATCAAGAGTTGGATGCTCAACCAACTGAGCCACCCAAATGCCTCAGACATTTTTTTTCAATAGTTAACCTATGTATTTTCCATTTGTCATTAATTTAGACTTTCCAACTATATCTTTAAACTGATTTTCTGTTTGAATAGATAAAAGGTATTCTTTTGCTATGTTGGTTTTACAACCTGCTTTAATAAAAGCTTTTAACATTTGTACTGGATTTATCAATAATTAATTATTTTGGATTTTTCAGTATATAATAATATTATTTCATGTCTTTCTTTAGATTATTATTCTCTTAATTACAGAACAAAATTATAGAATGTCAGAAATAAAAAGACCTTGCATACCATTTACCATATAAAATCTCCAGTTATTTCCCAGTTTTGGCAAGGATAAATTTCAGTATCTTTATGCTTGCAACCTTTGTTTTAAATAATTTAATTTTGTTGAAAATTTTCAGAGCTAAAATTTTTGATTCTTTGCCAAGTGAATATTTTGATGAAAAGATTTCCAAAACTAATTTTAATAGAATGCAAAAAGCTGGAGGATTCGCTCACAAAAGAATTCAATGCTAGTTTAGAAGACATAGGTTAACTAAAAAAGTCAGTTCAAACATGATTGATCATGGACAACAGACAGAATAAACACTGTCATATTTTATATTAAACCTTGGTTTTGTACAAACATTTGTAAGCTCTTGGACAAATATATCTCCCGGCTTGATAAATTACAGTTTGATTGGATATAATTATGAATGTACTTTTTATAGGTCAGTAGATTTCATCTCACTCTCTTATTTGTATCTTTAGTCTGTAAAAATTATAGTACTTTTATTATAAATATATAAATCTATGTCTTTAATAACCTGTGTGGTCAAAAGAAACACTGAAGGTGAAGGTGAGCAAAATTACTTTAGAAGGGCAGTCATTTGGTCTAAATGCAAAGGCGGGTTTTATAGAGTGACATGCAGATGAACCTTTTGTGATTGCAAGTATTAAACTGTAATCTTTCTTAAAATGACTACTAACTTCGAATTAGTTATTGCTGCTTCTTCAGCATATATGTGTCTTGGGGTTTTCATGAGGTCAATGATAACACTGCAACAATTCAATGGCCGATGGTAAGTTTCAACAAGCATATGGTACAAATTATAAGTTCATCACCAATTTTCCTAAGAAACAGATATTCAGCACTTAGATTGTCATCAAGCCCGAACTTTATTAGCTTACTGTCACTCAAAGAATTTATTTGAAATAAAAACATATTATCAAAAGAAATAGTTGTAGACTTTACAGTATGAGTTCACACCACTGTAACAAGAGAATTTAGACAATTATCTGTATAGTTTATACCAGGATTTCTGGGCCTTTATATTCTACAGACATTTCATGTATACCTAACCTGTAATTCCTATGTATTCCAGTGCTCCAGTCTCCCAGAGGCTTGGCAGAGTTAGGCCTTTCTTAGACCACAACTCAGTTATGATACTACTAAGTGGGTACACTACTAACTAGCAGGTTTGAATATTATTCCTACCTACTCCTAAGATCTGATGGAGGCATTCATTCCCATAAAAAGAAAAATCTGCTGTATGAATGCACTTTGTTTTATTAGTGAGGACTCTGCATTCTGTCCTTGGAAGAGAGGCAATTTTAATAACATTTTCCTGAAAAGGTCAGCACAAGAGAGGTCTTAGATATGGTTGATGGTTGTGCTTTAGGTTTAACTGTATGGTCACATAAGATATTTTTACCTGCATCTCTCTTTATATGCATCTGAAACACTGACAAAGAGAATATGGTAAAAGCTAAAAGTAAATAGTAGAGATGTTTGTTCCCCACTTAAGTCAGCTTAATTTAATATATCAATTAATGGTAATACTTTGATAAAAGGAGAAAAATGCAAGACAAATGTTAAAATGAAAAGAATGTTTTGATAATTGGCATATACCAAGATGGCCTGGGAAAATAGGAATTATGGTCATTTTACTTATAAGGGACAATTCACACTTCACATAAAATGAACACTTTTTCCCTCCAAAAGTTCCTCATTTGGTCCTTTTGACCAATAAATTAACTCTCACAATCTCCAGCCCTTTATCCCTTTTCTATGAAAAATATCACACAAACAGGGGTACAGTTTAATAATTCTTGTTTATGTTGTGAGACTGAATATATCATGCCAAAACTCAGTGCTTTAACTATGCAGGTTATTTCAAAGCTAGTTAACATTGAAGTGGTGAGTACCAAGAAGAGCGGTGGTCCCCAAATCACTTGCTTATTAAAACTACTCCCCTACATTTTTGTTCTGTTTTGTTTCATTTCATTAAGCTGTATGTGGAAAATGAAAGAAATTTAATAACAATGGTACCTTGTTTTAAAACATAGATTCATCTCTTGTTGGGGCTTTAAAAATAAGTCAAAACAAAATAATTGGCCCTGGAACACAAAAGACTCTTCTACCACTTATAGAAATATTACTCTTTGGAAATTACAAAGCAATCAAAGAAACTGAGAAATGAAGAAATTAGCCGACAAAATGTGGCTTTTGGCAAAAGGGCAGCAGTTGGCAAGTTTTCATTTCCTGGGCTTTTTCCTCAATAGTTTATCCCTGATTTAAAACTTGTTACTAATATTTTGACACATTTTAATATAAGTGCATCAGGCAACTCAAAGTTGCCACTGTGTATAAATTTATTTTTACAGGAGTCAGTTGAAAAGAAAAAAAAGACTCACTGGAATCATGTCATATGACTTCTGTTATTTTGTGGATGTGTTTTTTTCTTTTGATCACCAGACACTTCTGGAAATAGAAAACAATAATTATATTAAACACATTGTCATTAGCTGCACTACTAATGACTACCAAGAATGATTCTTTTTTATTTTATTCTCTTTAAAAAATAATATATTGCAAAGATGGTGGGTCAAAGTCCTGTGGATTTTGTTTCAACACACTTAAGGCCTAAAAGAAATGTGGAATTAGACTTTTTTTTCTCATTTCCCATCTACAAGAAACCCATAAACTGCATCAATCCCAATCTGGCTCTCATTTACCATCATCAGAATAATAAATGTTCACAAAGATAATAAATTCCCAAGATATAAAAAAATCAGAATTATGTGATGATATTGGACTTAATGGTCTCAAAGTTCTGCACTATTTTTCCTATCCTGATTCTTTGTTTAATAATTTTTTAATGTTTATTTATTTTAGAGAGAGAGACACACAGACAGACAGAGTGCCAGCGGGGGGAGGAACAGAGAGAGAGAGAGACACAGAACCTGAAGCAAGCTCCAGGCTCCGAGCTGTCAGCACAGAGCCCGACATGAGGCTCAAACACACAAACCGTGAGATCATGGCCTGAGCCAAAGACAGGTGCTCAACCGACTGAGCCACCCAGTCACCTCTTTTCTATCCTGATTCTAAAAAAAAATCATGACTCAGTCATAAATGGATTTTTTTCCAACATGCTTTATAACCTGGCTCAGTACCCAGGTCATTCTAGAAAAGCTCATTTACACTATACTGTGCGGTATCCAAAATCCCACTACTATATGAAATAATACAGTACATTTTTGGAAAAAACAAACATTTTTGGAAAAATAGTTTTGAAGCTCCAATGTGGAAACCTAGGCATATATGTGCCTCATCTACAATAGGTAGGGGCTTATAAGTGGTTACAGATAAGAAAGTTCAGAATCTTGCCAAACAGAGGTTTGCACACTCCTGGAATGAGCACCATCTGGGATAAAATATTACAATTTGATTGGGTGTGGTTATCAGGGAACTTCTTATAAATGAAGAATCTTAGTCTTCACCCTAGATTTATAGAATCTGATCTGCATTTTAACAAGATCCCCAAGTGAATTCTATGCCGAGTTTGAGAAGCACTAGTATAGAAGTCAATCCTAATCTGCTTAAACCTATTTCCCCTCTCCTTTCAAAAAAAAAAATAATAATGTTTATTTTATTTTTGGAAAGAGAGAGAGAGTGGGAGAGGGGCAGAGAGAGAGGGAGACACAGAGTCCAAAGCAGACTCCAGGCTCTGAGCTGTCAGCCCAGAGCCCAATGTGGGGCTCGCACTCATGAACCTCAAAATCATGACCTGAGCTGAAGTCAGGTGCCCAACTGAGCCACCCAGGTGCCCCTATTTCTCCTCTCTTCTAAGTAACTTTCCAAATACCTTGTTTCTTTTACTTTGGCAAACATTTCCAATGAATGATCTGGTTTTCCATTTTCCTTAACCACCAGTAGTTGCAGATTACCAAGGGTTTTCTTATCCTTGGTCCTCTATAAATAGAATATTATCTTATAAATTTTCTCCCCTCTTTTTACCCCTAAAGAAATCATAGAGCACTTGGGGGTTTTTCTGAAGGTTTGCATTTTACCTATGATGGAAAAACACAATAAAGAAAACACTTTTAGGTCTTCAACCTATCCTTGTCTTCCTTCATCAGTTTCTGTCTTCCATTCCCTTCCCCCTTCCTTTCTGCTTTCTTGTCTTCCTTCATCTCTCCCTCCCTCTCACCTTCTCTTCCTTCCTCACTTCCTTGAAAAATAATTCACCTACATTTAGTAGAACGGCTGTGTTGGGGCACTTGGCTGGCTCATCGGTGAAGCATGCCACTCTTGATCTTGGGGTTTTGAGTTCAAGCCCGACGTTGGGTGTAGAAATTATTTAAAAATAAAAATATTTTCAAAAAGAAAAAGAGAAACAGCTGGGCTGATGAGTTCCTGGCACTTAAGTGTAATAATAAGGGCAGAGAAAAACAACTGGAGAAGAATATTTGGTGTAAAAAATGGGAGTGGGAGTAAGGAAATACCACTGAGTCCATTGGCTTTCTCTTTACCAGCAAAATAAAATAGCTCATTTCTTTATCTCTTCCATTTCCCATCACTATTACCAGATGTCACCCTGTAGCCATCACTCTGGGCAAATCCTGGGGTATGAGAAAAAGCTGGACTTGTGAAAAAGAAGATGGGAAACTGCTTTAGGAGATAAAGGACGAGAATGAGAAGGTGAATGAGAAGGGTACTGCAGAATGAAAACTGAATAGAAAAGAAGTTTGAATACATTTGAATAGAAAAGAAGTCCTTATGAAGAAACGTTGAGTTATCCATCTGATTGGCTGTTTCTGCAGAGCCATTTATTTAAAGCACATCAGTTATCAAAGATGATTGGTGTATTTATTACCATGACCAATGAACCATCCCTGGCATAGTGCATTTTTTTTTTTTATAAATGCACTTTAATAATTTTTTTAATGTTTTATTTATTTCTAGGAGAGAGAGAGACAGCGTGAGCAGGGGAGGGTCAGAGAGAGAGGGAGTCACAGACAGAAACAGGCTCCAGGCTCTGAGCTGGCAGTCAGCACAGAGCCCGACGCGGGGCTCGAACCCACGAACCGGGAGACCATGACCCAAGCGAAAGTCGGACGCTTAACCGACTAAGCCACCCAGGCGCCCCGGCATAGTGCATTTTGAAGACTGCCTTGTAGTGAGCCATTCAGAGGCCAGAGTTAATTTTTCAGCAAGGATCCTGAAACACCAGTAGTTGCTACCTGAGTGAACTTACATCTACTACTGATTTCCACCATTTAAAAAATATATATTTTTTAAAACTGGGGATTCAAGTACAATATAGGTCAGATCCCTTTAGATTTAGTTTGGAAAATTATGTTTGTACATTTAAATATGCATAGACAAAATATAGGCTCAATTCTAGTTCAAACAGGGTCACTAAATGGTTGGCTTTTGGTTTTCTAATTTGTAGGTTTACTGCACATTTCAACAAAAATCTCCAGAGTTCAGCAAATTATTGTGGTCCGTTCCAATTTTTGACTCATGTTTCAGTACAATTACAGTTTCTGTTTAATACCCAGGGGTGGTGGTATATTGTAGAGGGTGGTTTGTTTTTGTTTTCTTGGTTTGGCATGCATTCTAATCCATAACATGACACCACTGTTTTCCTTCTCACTAGACTCCTGGTTAATCCAAAGTATCTAAATAGAAATCCAAAGTTCCCTGTGTTTGCCAAAACAAACTAGAATCTTATGTTTGTCAGGTGTTCAAGAGGCCAAGCAACAAAATGTCAAAGATTGGCATAATATCTGAATTTTTATGCAGCCTGTGTTTTTCCCTTCAGAGATCTCATAAGGCAAACATTCCCGATTGAAGTTATCAGATGTTAAAATCTTAGAATGTCAGTTTTGAGTGGTGGAGACCTAAATGTGTTGAGCAAACACCTAAATGCGCCTTAGCAAATATCATTCACATAAACTCATCTGGACCCACCTTGCTGGCTTGTGATTTGGTTACCTTTCTTCCTTTCAAACTCTTAGTAACTCTAATTTTGTTTCGTCCTCAAACTCTAGTGCTGGCTTTTCACCTGTTCAGACCTAACTGCTGCTGGACTTGATGTTATTGTCTAACATCAGCCAGTACATCCCAAAGGTGTGCCTTTACCATATGCATTGCATTATGTGTGACGTTATATCATTCCTAAGCTTTTAATCCTTCCCGAATGTCAGGCTCACTACTTAGGTCTCTGATACTATCTTTCCCACCAATTTTTTCTTCTTTCTTCACCAACTCACTCACTGTTCAGGTCTCTACACAATGTCAACTCCTCCAAGAAGCTTCTGCTAACTCTTCTTCACCTGGGTTACATACTTTGCGATGTGTTTCCATTTCATCTTGAAATAGCCATACTGACCCTCTTATAATACACTGCTATAATCACAGGTACTACGATTACACCTGAAAGGTTCTTGAATAATGAGACTCTTATCACTTACCAACCTAACCCCAGACCACAGTACAGCCATTTTTCAAAGTGTGATTCCCAGACCAATAGCAACAGCACCACCCGGGAAACATCACCCGAAGAGATGAGAGTTATTGTTAGAAGATTAATAAAGTTTGATTGAATGAACAAATGAATGAGGTTCAATATTAGGACATTAAGTCCCTGTTTACTCCTATAAATAGCTGGGCAATGACACCTGTAGCCCGTATATAGGGAGAAGCAGAGAGAACGTTCCTTGAACACAAGGAAAAATATAATAGTCCTCTGAATATTATTCAAAGACGCATAAAAAGAGAATATGTGATAATTAGACATGGAGCAGGTCAGCAATGGAATGTCTAAAGTAAAGAGACAAACTTTAGCAATGATCATCCAGACTCTATCCAAGGAAGACACTATTTTGACCAATAAATTTGAGCCATTAAAGTCCCACTGGGAAACCTATTACTTTTATAGATTATCTCAAACTGACACATGTTATTAACTATTCATAGTACATTAATGTGTTTCTGCGTTCTGATAATTCTCTATTTATCTTCTCATGCATATGTATGCACTGGAGGTCACCAGCCTACTTGACTCCTCTAAAGGGAACCCATCTCTCAGAGGTCAGCATTCCCTGCCTACAGTGGGCAAGTGAAAGTTTGTTCTCAATATTTTTTGAGTTCTGCTCTGAGAAGCCTTAGTGTCCTGTTTATCTTCACAACAATCCTGAGGTAAGTATTGATATTATCTCTGTGGATGAGGAAACTGAGGATCAACTGTATGGCAAAATAGTGGGAGGTCCAGGACTTGAAAATAGGCCAAGGAAGGAATGGAACTTATGAGTGAAGTGGAAATGTGATGGGCAAGAAGGAATACTAAATTCGAAATGCCACTGAATTTAGGACCCTGAGGTAGGAACTTAAGACAAGTAAAGGCAACAAGAGAGCAAGAGAAACCTGTATGTTGAAGAGTTTCTTCTATTTCTAGTGGACCACAGCAGAGGCGCCTGGGTGGCTCACTGGCTAAGCATCCAACTGTTCATTTCGGCTCAGGTCATAATCACACAGTTAGTGGGATCGAGCCTTGCATCTGGCTCTGTGCTGTCACCTGCTTGGGATTCTCTCTCTCTCTCTCTCTCTCTCTCAGCCTCTCCTTCACTCATGCTTTATCTCTCAAAATAAATAAATAAACTTTTTTAAAAAGTGGACCATAGCAAATTTAAGCTATTTTCTTGTTCAGTTTTTAAACCTAATTTGCCCTTGAGCTGACCACAGTTTGTTCATTTGAAAGAAAAGGGAAGGCTGTATCTGTGATTCCAATGGTAGTGGGATCACCGTGAAGAGGTGTTTGGGGAAATGTGGAATGATATTTTTATGGCCAGAATGATCAGAAGGCACACTTGGCATTTACTAGGAGAAAGCATTCATACCGTACATTGGAAAGAGCCACACAATGAAAGCTACCCACATTCTCTCCACAAATTTCAGTGATCTCTCTGATTAGTCTTACAGGTAAAAATCCCATCTCTGACTATCTGAGCCTCGAACATAATGTAGCTTTCTTCAAAGGAATACTGTATACAGTGGCTCACCATTATCAAATAATTGTATCATCTGAAAATATGCCAATCATTATGAACTCACCCTAACAGCATTACTGTTTCAGGGAACATTTGTATACATAGTGACTCTCAGTCTAAAAACAAGCACTTGACTACCCATTAGGTCTTCCAGTCTGGCTGTGCAGGGGAAAAATAAGCATAATATTTTGGGGTGACTGGATGGCTCAGTCAGTGAGCGTCCAACTCTTGATTTCACCTCAGGTCATAATCCCAGGTCTATGGGATAGAGCTCCACACTGGGCTCTGCCCTTAGTGTGGAACCTGCTTAAGATTCTCTCTCTCAGGGGCATCTGGGTGTCTCAGTGAGTTGAGCGCCTGACTTCCACTCAGGTCATGATCTTGCGGTTCGTGTGTTTGAGTCCCACTTTGGGCTCTGTGCTGACAGCTCGGAGCCTGGAACCTGCTTTGGATTCTGTGTCTCCCTCTCTCTCTGACCCTCCCCCACTCATGCGCTGTCTCTCTCTGTCACTCAAAAATAAATAAATGTTAAAAAAATTTTTTTAAAGATTCTCCCTCTCTCTTATCCTCTGCCCTTTGCCCTCATGTGCTCACGCTCTCTCTCCAGTAAAAAAAAAAAAAAAAAAAAATTAAGCATAATATTTTTATTATGAATTTATTTTTCATTTTACATTACACTTGGGGTATTAACACATCCACATTTATGTTGAAGGTATTTTAAATTGTCTAAGAATTTTATTTTAGTCTGATAAAATATGTGTATTTAAACTGGGGCCTAAGTTCTTTGTTTAAAATTTTTTGGGGGCGCCTGGGTGGCTCAGTCGGTTAAGCATCTGACTTCGGCTCAGGTCATGATCTCACGGTCTGTGGGTTTGAACCCCGCATCGGGCTCTGTGTTGACAGAGCTCAGAGCCTGGAGCATGCTTCAGATTCTGTGTCTCCCTCTCTCTCTGCCCCTCCCCCACTCACTCTCTGTCTCTGTCTCTCAAAATAAAAAAAAAATAAAGACATAAAAAAATAAAGTTAAAAAATTTTTTAACGTTTATTCATTTTTGAGAGACAGAGGGTGAGAGCAGGAGAGGGGCAGAAAGAGAGGGAGACACAGAATCTGAAGCAGGCTCCAGGCTCTGAGCTGTCAGCACAGAGCTGGATGCGGGGCTCGAACCCACAGACCGTGAGATCATGCTCTGAGCCGAAGTAAGATGCTTAACCGACTGAGCCACCCAGACGCCCCTGGGCCATTAGTTCTGACAGGGTGCAACACTTATCTGTAAAATCCTCTGACAAAAGCCATTACATGCAGTAAATGTCTTTACATACTTGTTGTCAAATCATTATTTTGAACAAATAATACAAGGAAAAAGGCAACTCTGCAAAAGAAAAAAAAGAGAATTTCTGTGTAAAGATAAAAATTATACTATCTAGTATTTATTGGTCAACAATTCACTTTGGAATTCAGATTTGTATTTGCGGAGATTAGAATTATATTTCCTGTACTTCAAATTCAGTCCACGGATACTTTGTTTATAATCGAAGGAAATTTTAATCTGGCAACTCACCAGGACTTCCGACTAAGAGTTTAAATGAAACATATCCACTTAAACTATCAGAATTGCCATGTGCATGCTTCCAAAACACAGAGGTTTCAATTTACATACAGGCCTCCATTTAGCAATGTGAAATCAAAGTAATTTTTGTATGGTAGAAGACAAATTACAACGTGTGACCAGACAACATCATTTTTTAGATCGTCAGACTGTAAACTGCAGGCTCAGGGAGAATTCTCTGATGGACCTTGACAGGACAGCCTCTTCTGCAGTATCAGAAGCAAAAGGAAGACTTACTTAACATTTTGGAGTCTTGATGAAAATGACTTCGTTTCTTTCGTCGTGCATATTTATTACCCTTCAGATCACTGCTTTGTAGTGTGACTCCTCCACAGGATGGAGCACAGGAAATTCTTGTTCTAAAACAGATGATGAGGAAAAATCAGACAGCATTTGAAACAAGAACATGAAGATGAACAAGACCTTCCCAAATGACATACCACCGAGAGTAGAATAAAATAACACCAACAGCGCTGATTGCCAAAAGGGGAATTATGACAGATAAGAATATCCATGAGAAAGTAAAAGAGTGAAATGCAGCAAAACATTTCTGGAAAGTTTTGGAAGTCTGGGTCCTCAAACCCAGCTGCACAGTAGACTCACCTAAGGACCTTTGAAATCTGCCAACACCCAATCCCCAGTCCCAGCATTCTGATATGAATGGTCCAGGGTGGGGCCTAGGTGTCAATATAAGCTCCTTGGGTGGCTCTAAAGTTCAACCAGGTTTAAGAACAAGTGACCAGCCAATTCATCAGTATCTCTGCGGTGCTGCCAGAAAGAACCTATGGGACAGAAGTACTAATCTGAGCATCTCCCTTTATCCAGCTACAATTATGCTGTATATACTTGTGTCTATGTGACCATTTTTTCCAATAGTAATGGCATTTGCTCCTTCCTTCCCTTCCTTCCTTATTTTCTTTTCTTAATGTTTATTTATTTATTTTGAGAGAGAGAGAAAGTGTGGGGGAGGAGCAGAAAGAGAGGTAGAGAGAATACCAAGCAGGCTCTGCACTGTCAGCCGTGAAGCCCTATGTGGGGCTGAATCTAACCAACTGTAAGATAGTGACCTGAGCCAAAATCAAGAGTCTGATCCTTAACTGACTGAGCCAGCCAGGCGCCACCTTCCATTCTTGCAACTAGTATATTTATTAAATGTTTTTGCTGTTGTTGGCAACACTCCATTCACTGTGTTAGGCACTGGGGAAATAAAATCTAAGAAGCCCTATTCTCTGTCCCTGAGGTGCTCACAATCTAAAGTTCTTAGGAAGGGACAGACATATACCAGGCTATACTGTGCAAAATTATATATTAAGTCACTACACATATTGAAGCACTCCATCAAAAATAACAAATCTATCACATTTTGTCAAGAAAACTATAAAGTTTCTGTACCTTGGCTCTTATTATCTTCACAATATATCTTGATTGGCATTCTCTTAGTTTTACCCTGAATTTATGATAGTTCTTGTCAAGGAAGGAAATGTCTCATACATAACAAAAGGAAAACTCAGGGTCTGTAAATGACTTTTAAGAAGTAACCTAATGGTATCTCAAGATTTTCCTGTTGGAAGCCATTCTGAGCCCACTAGTCGAGAAAACTCCTGGTGAGGTTAAAGCAAGTTTGCACGGTCTCTTGCCAATCAGATGACCGATATCCACCCCCACTCAATTATTTCTGCTTGAGCACTGACCCCTAGGGTACCTTGCTGATCAATATCGGGAGTGACTTGTCCCCTTATTCCGGCCCTGGTATGATGATTGCACCTTGTGAAGGAACTTATTGTGGGAACTTCTTCTTTTGATTATGGGAACAGACATCGTGTCTCCAGAAGGTCCTGTTTCCCTCCATACTTTCCCTTGAGCTATGAACAGCCTAATGACCCTTACTCATAAAAAGATTGACCTTTACATGTACAATTCTGTTTCTACTGTTGCGTTAGTCCAAGATGTTCATATAGCTCAACATGTAAATCAACTAACCAAAAATGTCTCTCATGCCCTAGCTATTCAAGAAATCATAAAACTAGACACAAAGGTAAATGCACTCATGGAGGCTATTCTACGTATTGGGAAATAAGCTAAACTCTTTAAAGGTATGGTTGGCTTTCTGGTGCAATAAAGCATATAACTGGAAAATCATGTCTTGCCCGGAGACAAAGAGCCTAACTTAGAGAAAAGGAACAAATAAGGGTAGAAGATAAGTTAGTACATACACCTTTGCTAACTAATGGTGTATAGCAGCCCCTTCCCTAAGGCCTACATTGCACAAACACCTTCCCTTACCCTGGCAGCTGTGAGGAGGATGGATAAGAATATCTATAAACCTATGACTTAATCTTAGTGTTGTTATAATGTGAACACCTTGTTATTTTCTTAGTTCCTCACCCTCACTATAATTGGGGCTGTTCTGCAAGAAGACTTCTGTAAAACCTGTTTCTGTACACTTTCCAAAAACACCTTATCACAAAGAGCTATCCATTGTAAAAATTCCATTTCCTGATGCCATGTTAACATTTGACCTATAAATAAAGACACCAAAACCGACAGGACAGAGATGCCTGCCTGGTGATCAGAAAGGATCTCGGGGCTCTCTCACTCTCTCTCTCGCCAACACCGTCCATCCCTCAGGGCCCCTGAACCTGCCAGAGCCGGCCTCCGACATTTTCCAGTGTAGATGCAGACTCCTCCCCCATTTAATTTTTTTTAAATGTTTATTTATTTTTGGTAGAGACAGAGCATGAGCAGGGCAGGGGCAGAGAGAGAGGGAGACACAGAATCTGAAGCAGACTCCAGGCTCTGAGATGTCAGCATAGAGCCCAATGCGGGACTTGAACTCACAAACCGGAAGATCATGACCTGAGCCGATGTTGGACACTTAACAAACTGAGCCACCCAGGTGCCCCCTCCACCATTTAATTTTAATTGAAAGTTATGTCATGTGCTATTAAAAAGACATTAGCCTTAGAGCTTTACCAAGGTTATGTTCCATATATTAGTTCAATGTCCAGATCATTTAGGAATAGTTATTTTAATTCATAAATGGATACCTGTGCTTCTTTTCTCAATCAGTGCTTTCTAATTTTATCATTTGTAAATTTTTGCCCTCCTTTCTTTCTAATTTGCATACTTTCCACAAATATGGGACTTCTTTGAAATTAAAAACAGAAGTCATTTCAATCATCTTGATTGTTGTGATGGTATCATGAGTGTTTGTATATGTCCAAACCCACCACATTGTACATATTCAATATGTGTGGTTTTTGTATATCAATAAACCTGTTAAAAATAAACAAAATAGAAAACAATGAAAATGATGCATAAAGGCTGTGATACCAATGGAAATATTTTTAAAAATGATTCTATGCTGGGGTAGAAACAGAGGTGTAACATAAATAAGGTGACAGAAGGAGATTACTTTAAGAACCACCTTAAGATCAGGGTAGCTGAGTGGCTCAGTCCGTTAAACATCTGACTTCGGCTCAGGTCATGATCTCACGATTTTTGAGTTTGAGCCCCGCGATGGGCTCTGTGCTGACAGCTTGGAGCCTGGAGCATACTTCAGATTCTGTGTCTCCCTCTCTCTGCCCCTCCTCCATTTGTATGTGTGTGTGTGTACGCATGCTCTCTTTCTCTCAATCAAAAACTTTAAAAAAAGGAACCACATTAAGATCAATAATAAAAGCTGAGCAGTATCAAGCCTTGAAATTATAGTCTCTTACATTTGTTACAAAGATTGGGACAAGTATTTTTACCTGGGACTATTGTTCTACTTTGCTCTCATGTGCTGGAGCAGAGCTAGAGTCATTAGGCAGGGAAATTGGAATTGTTGACCCAACTGCACCTAGCTATGCCCTAAATGAAATTCTACAGTAATAAGAAGAATATAAATGCCCTGCTAAGTGCCCTGCAAACTTTAAAAATTATTTACCTCATCAGTTAAAAATGTTTGAATGCTCCTCTTAATATATATTCATTTATATATATGTTTATACACACACATATAATGAAGCATAAAAATTCATATAGAAATGTAAAGGAATGAGATAAAATCTTAATTTAAGGGGCACCTGGGTGGCTGAGTCGGTTAAGCCTCCGACTTTGGCTCAGGTCATGATCTCGCAGTTCGAGCTCTGCTTCGGGCTCTGTGCTGACATCTTAGAGCCTGGAGCCTGCTTTGGATTCTATGTCTCCCTCTCTCTCTCTGCCCCTCCTCCTCTCACACTGTGTCTCTCAAAAATAAATAAAAAGGTTTTAAAAAATTTAAAAAAACCTTAATATAAATAGTGTTTTATTATTTTCCTTCTGCACTCCAGTACGCCTTTCTCAATCTCTACTTTGAAAACCACTATTCTATTTCTGAGGCCACAATGCTTATGGTCAGAGGGAGGAGCTAAAAAAGGGTACCTTCTTCCTTTATAGATGAAACTGAATTTAAAAATTTTAAGGAAACTACTAGTATTCCAGGGGTCAAAAATATAGGACAAACTTAACTTTCTATTCCAATACTCACTATAGTCCAGTCCTGTTTTCCCTCTGAATTTTCATTTGTAACTGCTTTATATTGCTCTTAATTAATATTTCTTAGTATAAAAACAAAACAATGTTTGTTTGGTCTTGATAAAGAGTTAGAGATTTTTTTATTGATAGACAAGGAGAGAATTTTGATGACATTATCACATATAGTAGAAGTCCTTCACTAGAACCTTACCATCAATCAGATTGTTGCAAATGAAGAGGACTTAGTGGGGTTTTTCATAGGTAGGTGAATCACAAACTAATCTTCAAGTTATAAATGTTTAGCGATAAATGTTTAAACATCTTCATCTATAAAACATTTTCATAGCTAGAGTCATAACTTTTACACCAATCTGATCTTCTAATAATCTCTGACATTTGTTACATGGGAAGTTAAAAACACATGATCCATTCCAACAAAAACATCACTTTTTAAATTTTTTTGTTATTGCTTTATTGCAACTTCACTAGCAGAAAGTGAAATTACTAATACACTTAAGATATGGCATACTATACTATTGTTTGTCCACTTAAGTAGCAATTTCCTTTTCTTTTCCTATTTTAAGCACCAAACCTCTTTTTCATTTTCCTCCTATAAATATTCATTCTACTTTGTTTGACATCTTGGATATACTTATAAAACACATAGCAGTAATTTGTGTTTGCATGTGTTTTCTTTTGTAAATTATGTAGAGTCTAGCAGTATTTCTTCTTAAAAAACTAACCAGTTCTGGGATGCCTGGGTGGCTCGGTCGGCTAAGCATCTGACTCAAGGTTTCATCTCAGGTCATGATTTCACGGTTTGTGAGTTGGAGCCCCACGTTGGGTTCTGTGCTGATGGTGCTGAGCCTGCTTGAGATTATCTCTCTCTCTCTCTCAAAATAAATAAATAAACTTAAAAAAAATTTTAATTAACCAGTTCTCCCCAAACTAAGTAATTTGTCACTTAATCCTGGTGGTTCTCAAAATTTTTATTCTCAGCAAGACTTAATACTTTTTAATTGAGGAAACTAAAAACCATTTGTCTATGGTCAGTTATAATTCTCAATATTTATATTGTTATAAGTTAAAACTGAAAACAATTATTAATTTGTAATTCATTTAGGAATGCTTCTGACTTTGCAGACCTCCTGGAAGAGTATCAGAGACCACCAATGTTTCCATGGATATTTCACATTTTAGGTCTGGTTCTAAGCTCTCCTTTCTCTTCCATTGGTCTATTTATTTCTTGCCCTTTGGTTGTATAAATGAAATGAGAGAAACTATAAATTATGTAAAAGGTATGACAATGTACCAGAATTGAGCCCTGTATTTCAGAAACTTTATGTGGCCATTTGTCACCTCTGGAAATCAGTTCATTCACCTGTAAATCAGGAGATGAAGAAGATGTTTCATAAATATCTTCCTTCTCTCTCATTCTTTGATATAAACAAAGTTCAGGGGTAGGTGTGTTATACCCAGATCGCAGTATCCTCACCGACCAGAGACCACCAGGGAGACCGAGTCACACATGCAAAGGCAAAGGGCTTTATTACGGGCTTAAGCTCGGGCTCACAGACTTCACCAGCACATGGGTCCGTGCTGAGAGCCTCGAACAAGGGCAGAGTAGGGTTTTTATGGGGTTTGAGATGGGGGAGTTACAGAAGTTGTGACATGGTAACAGTGATCCAATCATAATTATTCAACATCATTGACAGCTGGTTTGACCATACACATTGTCTAGAGTATTGTTACTTTTGGCGGGATCCAATTACAACATTTAGAGTACCTTTAAATTCAACCAATCACAGAGCAAGCCTAGGGTCTTGTTCGGTGACTAACAGGTTAACTTTAACATTAGGTAACAGGGTCCTATCTATAGTTTCTATCTCCAGGCCTCTTCCTTAACAATGTGGAGGGTGGTCGCTGGCCTTTCTTGATTGGGTGTTGCAAGGGTGGTTACTCTTGCCTTGGGTAATGTGTAACTACCTGATAGTTTCAGGGAAGCTGAAACTCAGGCCTTCTAGTTTAGAGGGGAAACTTAAAGCCTGTCATGGAGTCAGTTTGGTTTAGACGTTTAGACTTGTGGCCCTACAGGTGTAGGCAACATCACAACTCACTGAATACCAAGCAAAATATTCATCTTGCCTTCCACCCACCAGTTGCCATTTCCTCATGAATATTAATTTATTTTCAATATTAATGTTAATTTGCATAGATAAGTGTTCTGAGGATTAAATAAATTAAGGCATGTAAAACACTTAGAACAGTAGCTGCAAAATAAACCAGACACAGAAAGAATACTATATGATCTCACTTACATGTGGAATCTAAAAAAGTCAAAATTATAGAACCAGAGAGTAGAATGGTGGCTGCCAGGGGCTAGAGGTTGGGAAATGGGGAGATGTTGGTCATATGGTATAAATGTTTATTTATAAAATGAATAAATTCTGGGGTTCTAATGTACAGCATGGTGATTATAGCTAATTGTACTGTATTATATACTTGAAATTTGCTAAAAGAGTAGAGCTGAAGTTTTCTCACCACACACAAACAAAATGGTAACAATGTGAGGTGATGGATGCATATAATTATGAGTTAGAAAAACTCGATTATGAGTTAGGAAACCTTCAATTGCTACTGACTGAATATTAGGAAAATCACCAATGTTTCCCTTGTATATGTCTTTCTTCTTTATTTTTCTCACCAGCTAGACCCCAAGACCAGACCTTTCTGCTTGTACTCTCTGACCTTTGTCCCACATTTTTCCTTAAACTCTTCTTACCAGCTAATCTCAAAAGTCAGGCAAATGGAAAGTGAAACTGCTGTTTGAGTTATAGCAACTGCCCTGACAAGACCTCTGGCCAGTCCAGGCCACCCTGACCAGTTGGAGCTTAACCTCTGACTGTTGCCTGTGCAGATGGACCATGAAGTGACTTCTGGAAAGACTGATGACCAGCTTGATCTCATTAGAATACCAAAATCTCTACCCAAAGAGGAGCCTTGGCCTCATTTATATAACAGTGTATGTAGAGGCAGTTTCCTTAGGGCACATGCGCAATCTTATGACTGCCTCAGCACAGAATGACAAGGCTCTCCTTTCCAAATATTCATCCTAACCCTAAATAAAAAGAACCCATCCACACATACTTGGAGAGTCATGACTTTGGAAGTCATTCTTCATGATCTCCTTATTAGCTGCAAATAGTTTTCTTTGTGCAACAACTCCACCTGGTTCAGTTTCTAACTCACCAAGGGGTGAACTCACATTGGTTAGGTTACACTTTCACACTACTACCACACTTACACAGAACTGTTCACTTTTGACACTTCAACTCACCAATTGTGGGGTTTTTCCCCACACCAAGCAATTCTCTGTGATTCCAGCTGAGTGTCCTACTAATGCAGGCTGGCTGGGTCCAAGTGATGCGGTTTGGGAGTAATGGTGAGGCTGACAGCCATTGTGTCTTCGGTGAAAAGGTAGCACAGGGACAGGATCCGTGGGCAGAAAGAGCTGCTCTGGGGTTGTGAGTGGTGACTGATTATATACCTTCAGGTTGGGAGGGGGTTAGGGAGAGTGTAAGTCTCTAAGGAATTTGGAAGCAAGGTTTCTAGGACCTTGAGGGGCTGGCTGCTGTTAGGATAAGGTCATTTATTACTGTCTGGTAAAACCTTAGTCGTGTGACCCTACAGATGTATATCAGTGGGCTGTATGTTTGGAGGATGATTGCTAACATATATTTGGGGGGTAGAGATAAAGGAAGATTCCAAAGGAATTTTTATATGTTAAAGGAGACTCAGAGGATCCTGGGGGGTTAAGATAATGTTAAGCTAAGATTGCCTTTTGCCCTTAGCAAAGTCTCCTTGAGGAGGGAGCATAAGGCATGTGGACACCCCACAAACCACGCCCCCCCTCCCCAGGTGGGATATATGTGATATTCCTCAGGCACTCCTGGCTGCCCAAGAACAAAGGAAAGGACAGAAAACAAATGGTTAAACTGATACAGTCTCCATCAGTTTACAAATATTTTAGTACTATTACAAGAAAAGGGCAGTCTTTTTTTTTCACTGCTTATGTATTACACTTTAACTTTTTATTTTTATTTTTTTATTTTTTTAAATTGTTTATTGTCAAGTTGGTTTCTATATAACATCCAGTGCTCATCCCCACAAGTACCCTCCTCCATGCCCATCACCCCCCTTTCCCTCCCCCCCATAGGCATCAGTCCTCAGTTTGTTCTCAGCATTCAAGAGTCTCTCATGGTTTGCCTCTCTCCCCCTCCCTCACTATTCCTCCCCTTCTTCTCCCCCACGGTCCTCCAGTAAGTTCCCCCTAATCCTCCTATATGTGCAAACATATGGTAGCTGTCCTTCTCTGCCTGACTTATTTCGCTCAGCATAACACCCTCAAGGTCCATCCATGTTGCTTGCTACATATGGCCAGATTTCATTTTTTCTCATTGCCATGTAGTATTCCACATATAGATAAACCACATCTTCTTGATCCATTCATCTGTTGATGGACACTTAGGCTCTTTCCATGATTTGGCCATTGTTGAGAGTGCTGCTATGAACATTGGGGTACATGTGCCCCTATGCATCAGCACTCCTGTATCCCTTGGTTAAATTCCTAGCAGTGCTATTGCTGGGTCATAGGGGAGTTTTAGTGTTAATTTTTTGAGGAACCTCCACACTGTTTTCCAGAGGGGCTGCACCAGTTTACATTCCCACCGACAGTGTAGGAGGGTGACTGAAGAAAAGGGCAATCTTATCAATAGCCCAGTCTCCAGGAATTCCCTACTATCTTAATGATAATGCTTTGCTAGAGGGTAAAACAACCTTAGCCTGACAATAGGTAGGCCTCCAGTAATCTGTGAGCCTTCTTTAGCATATGAAAATCCTTTTACCAAACTTCCTCTTGACTTTATATCCCCCAACTCCACAGTGTATAACCAGTCAGTCTTCACAACCCCAGTTCAGCTCTTTCTGTCCATGGCTTCTGTCCCCATTCTTTAATAAAATCACCTTTTTGCCCCAAAGAGGTCCTCAAGAATTCTTAATTGGCTGTCAACTCCAAACCCTGCAATGACTCCAAAACCTCCTCCTCGTCCTCCTCATCATCATCGAGGCAGCTGAGCTCCTAGAGGAAGGTCACTCTGCCTGTCTCAAGGACTTGTCAGCGGGCTATTAAATGGCAAGAAAATTTATTCTTTTCTTTTGTTTTTGTTTCCCACATCACAATTACAAGTGCAGGGCTTCTGACCTATCCTTCTGACCCATTGGCTATAAATCTGAGGTTCCCTCAATCCCCTCATCAGATTTGATTCATTTGCTAGAGAGGTTCACAGAACTCAGGAATACTGTTTACCAGTTTCCTATAAAAGTCTATGATAAGGAATATGGATGAACATTCAGATGGAGGAGATAAGTAAGGGCAGGGTATATGGGAAAGGGCTCGGAGCTTCCATACCCGGTCTGGGAGTGCCATCCTCCCCAGTCTCCATGTGTCCGTCAACCTAGAAGCTTTCCTAATCCTCTCCTGTTTAGTTTATATGAAGGTTTCAATACTTAGGAATGATGGGTTAAATCATGGGCCGCTGATGATTGATTCAACCTCTGGCCCCTCTGACCTCTCAAAGGTCTGGGTATGTAGGGCTGCTGGTGGGGACTACAAGTTCTCACCTTTTAATCACAGGGTTGGTTCCCCTGGCAACCAGCCCCCATCCTTAGGTTTACCCAAGGTCTTTCCTCCAGCCAAATCATTAACATAACAAAAGATACCTTTATCACTCTTATCACAGGAAATTCCAAGGATTTGGGGAGCTCTGTGCCAGGAACAGGGTGGAGGACCAAATATGTATTTTTTTATTACAAATCACAATTAACTTGACTGTGATGATCAGTTTGCAATGTATATGTACATGAAATCATCACATTATACATGTTTAAAAAAGCACGTTGTACAACCTAAATATATACAATATTTGTCAATCTCACCTGACATATATCAATAAAGTTGGAAAAAATAATATAATAATGTAAAATAAAAAGAACTGTAGCTGGCATATGCTATGTTCTCAGTATATATCAGATACTGGTTTTGTTTTTATCAATGATGTCATTATAATCACATCATTTGGAAACATCTATTCAGGAGGGACAAATTAGAAGGTCCAGGTCATGAACTTTACTGTTGCAGAGTTGTGGAGTGCAATGGCCAAGAAAGAATGCTTAAGACGTTTTATGGTGCAACTTGATAAGTTTAAGTAGTATGGGGATGGGACCCATGGCAGAAAGAGCTGCATTTCTCGCTATGTGAAGCTAGTGGTTATATGCTTAGGGCTGAAGGGGGAGGCGATGTGCAGGGAGTATTAGATCATAAATGTCTTCTTCAAATTTCTACTTGTAAAACTACTTTCGCAAGATTTCTCTGGTGCTTATCATTCAGCTCCATATTATCGGTAAATTTGTAGGCAGTCATGAGACCCTTTAAGGATGTGGCAACCAGCACATATTTGATCCTTATTGAAACAATGCAGGCTATAGGTGAGCCTTCTGGGCTAAAGGTGAAGATTTTTCTGCTTCCATCCCTCATCATCACCATTTTCTTTATATAGTATATAATTCATTGATCATGTATTGTCAATTTCACAATTTATACAGAGTCATATTATGATAGGGAAAGATAGGATAAAATCGATAGAGAGGGAAAGGTTAGGACCCGAGGATGGTGGGTCGGGAAAAATAAATATTTTAGAATAATGCTGGGAGTGTCTGACCACAGCAAACCTGTTTCGGCATAAGGTTCCTCTTAAGAATGTAACAGACACCACCGGCTCCCCCTCAGGTTTCACTCAGAAATTTGACAAAAGATCTTACTAAAAGTAAGTAGTAAGCCCTAAAATGTATGACCACAAGGAACAGTATGGACATAGACGACTCCTCACACAATGGAAAATGAAGCACCTAGAGTTATAAAGCCAATAAGGGTAGAACCTGAGAAGGAACAAGGAGGAAGGAGACGGAGTGCTGACCAGAACCTTATAAAACAAAGTTCCTTGCCTATTATGGTGGGCATTTACCTTCAGATGTCCCCTCTCTATAAAGAGATCTTTCATACTATTCTTAATTTCTGATCTTATACTTTAATAAACTTTTGCCTGCTGCTCATTTTATTCTGTGTCCACCTCTTCATTCTTCCAAGTGGCAAGGCAATGAATTCCAGGTACTGAGGTAAAGAATCCTGCAACAATAGTCTCATAGCACATGTACATGTTATTAAAAATAAACCTAACATATCTCTCTAAAACCAAAATTATATATCTCTATTTGTTCCATCAAGAAACAAATCTTTTCCTTTGAAACAGCATTTTCTTTGAGTGTGAACTTTCTAAGAAATAATTTCTCAATATGCAGTCAGAATTACTGAAAAAAATAGTGAACTTTGTAGCTTAATTAATAGTGACATACCAATGCTAAGTTATTAGTTTTTCATAAATGTACCATAGTTAAATTAAGGTACTAACATTAGGAGGAAACTGGGTGAAGGGTATACAAGAACTCTGGACTATCTTTACAACTTTTCTGTACATCTGAAATTCTTTCAAAATAAATGAAAAACAGTTTTACTTTTCTCTCTAGCCCCTTGACTGATAGAGATACTAAATAAAAGTTTGAGGAATAAATGGAAGTACCCATGGTCCCATTTCTTCATTCACACTCTTTTTTTCCCTCCCTTTTTAAGAGGTTCTTCCTACCTACACCTTCAGTCTTTAAGAGGTAAGCAGGGAGGCAGTCATGGGCACTCCCAGTGGCACTCAGGACTAAGGATGGCTCACTGTGACACTCACCTCCACCCAAAGTATGGAAGGTTAGAGAAAGAATGGGTTCTGAAAATACACATACATGGGTCCATATTTCAGTTCTGCCTTTTTTTTTAATCACCATGGCAAGGCATGTAACCTCTCTGGGTCTTAGCTGCATTATCTTAAAGATAGGAATTATATTTGCTTTGCAGAGCTGATACGAAAATAAGGTACGTAATTGGTTGGCATGTAGTAGGTAGTAGTAGGTATATATTAGCTTCCTTTCTTTGGGGTTTTGTGTTGATTACAGGGAGATGACTTGGTTTTTGGAGAGGAATGGCAGTTATTCATTATGAGGCTAGAACAATGACAACATGGATCTTTGGAAAACATTGAATTCCCTTGCCCAGGTAGAGGAGTTGTAACATCAGCCTCCCAGCACACCCACGTTCTCAGTATCTGCCAAGGGAGGCCAAACTAGCCAAGGCAAAATGAAAGAGAACTGCAGTATCCCTGCACCGTGCCTTCCCAGTGATTTTTGTCCATTTATTCTATCATTCATTAATCTAATACTCTATCTACTGTGTCCAGGCAAGGGCATGGGTGCTGGGACTCAGTGTGAACAGACGTAGCCACTGCCCTCATGGAACTTTCAGTGTAGTTTATTGATGAATGTGAAGGGAGAGACTGACAGAGTACAATAACCTTAACTGCACTTGTGATAAGGGCTACTAATAAACAGTGTGGGCTATGACAGGGAATAGCACGGGGATCTACCATGGTCCAGGGGATGAGAGGGCTTCCCTGAGGAAGTAATATTGAAAATGAGATACAAAAGACAAATGGGAATTAGCCAACTATGGGCTGAGTTGTGTTCGTCCCCAAAATACATATGTTGAAGCCCAAACCCCTCTCACTGCACTGTGACTGTATTTGGAGATAGGCCTTTAAAGAGTGATTAAGTTGAAAATGAGGCCCTAAGGGTGGGCCCTGTCCAATCTGACTGGTGTCCTTATAAAAAGAGGAAATTTGTGGGGTGCCTGGGTGGTTCAGTTAGTTAAGCAGCCAACTCCTGGCTTCAGCACAGGTTATGATCTCATGGTTCGTGAATTCGAGGCCCATCTCAGGCTCCATGCTATAAGCATGAAGTCTGTTTGGGATTCTCATTCTCTCTCTCCTTCTCTATCTTCCTCTCTTCTGCAATCTTTCTCTCTCTCAAAGTAAATAATAATAAAAAACAGGAAATTTGGACACACACAGAGACACCATGGATGCATGCACACAGAGGAGAAACCATGTGAAGATCCAGCAAAAAGGAGGCCATCTGCAATCCAAGGAGAGAGGTCTCAGAAGAAACCAAACTTGCCAACACCTTAATCCTGGACTTCCAGCTGCCAGAAATGTGAGAAAATGAATCTCTGTTGTTTAAGCCAAATAAATAAAAAAATAAAACATAAATAAAAACACAGAGGCTCACCTACATTATATTGATCTGGGACAGTGTTTGTTTAAAATACCAATTCCTAGGACTTATGTCAAACCTATCAAAATCAGAATCTCAAAAGTGGATCTTAGGATCCCTATTTTCAACAAGATTCTCGGGTATTGCTTTTCTTTTTCAAAGTCTCAGAGCTATCATCCAACAGCCTTTCTCAACCATGATTGCCTAAGAGAATTAAATCCTACAGAAGATTATTTGAGTGACAATTTTATCATTTCTCTCAAAGATGGTATATATTCAGTACCATTCTAGACATATAGGAGCTAACACTGTCCATTACATGCTGAAGGGGAGCAGAATTTGCCACCCCAAAATACGTCTCTTTGGCATAAGGATTATTTTGAGCTGATTATTTTTAGGAAACTACAAACACAGGAGAAACTATGAAAACTGAGTAAAAGTTAACCTTTTATAAGAAACAGTTACATTTATAAGGAAAATGTCCATTTGTAAGATTGTCTCCCTTTCAGTACCTGAACAGGACAACTCTAAATCTTTAGAAACTTACCAGTGGAGGAGATACCTAAGACTTAACTCTGCATAACAACCAAAATCTTGTTTACTGTGCTTTGCCTAAAATCTCCCATAACTGCCCGCCCTCTCCAAACATCTTTTGTCTTTAGCTAGAGAAGGTATTTAAGGTGGTGGCTTTGGCCATTTCAAAAGTTCTTCAGCTTTCCTGGTTCCTTCCCATGTATACAGAAAGTATACATTTTATTAAACTTTGTTTTCTTCCTTTTAGTCTGTCTTTTTATTTCAGGGGGGATCTCAGCCAAGAACCTAGAAAGGTAGAAGCAATTATTTTTCCTCCCTCACAATAAAATGGATGCCTCAGGGCAGTAAAGCTTTATTCCTTCAAGAAATCATGGTTGAGAAAGCCTACTATAATGCAAAATACATGGCCCACTAATTTCCATAAATCACCCAAACTGTAGCAATATTAGTTACTAGCCAGCATTCTGATCTTAACTTTACTATTAACCAGCTATGTGTCATTATACAATTCCCCGAACTGCTTTTAACCTAGCTCCTCAAATGAAATATCAGTGGAATTAAGAAATGACCATTAATAATTTTTCAACTGACCATTTGTAAATGGGAGAAAAATGGTACTTGTCTCAGTTAGCTGTGGGATCCAAGTGAAATAATAGATAATAGTGTTCAACAAAGAGCTCATCACATACTAAGTGTCTAATAATTATATATTCTTGTGGTGGTCTGTTAACTATATTATATCTCTGCAAAAGATACTGGATACCTCAAATATGCCTGGGAGTGAATCTTACATACTAAAACTAGAAAATTCTCCTAAGATGGAAGAGTAACAAAGCTTTTTGTTTAAGATAAATATATCTGCAACTTCTGGTTTCCATACTTGCTGTTGGCCTAAGCTAGAAATTGAAGACTCCAAGGGAATAAAAGTTTTTTTTTATCAAGTTCAAAATTCTCAAAATGGGTTAAAATTATTCTCTCCTGACTTATATCTCACGGCACTCAAAGGGCTTTTTTCTTCAGAATAAGCATTAATTCATTGTTGATGTTTTGCACCTTTTTTTGTCCTTCTCATGGTAGAGCAAATATTTTTACCCCCAAGTGGGGCCTGTTTTCAATGAAGGAAAAGAGCTCATGTTTTGTTCTTGATGTATGCCTGGGGTCTCACAGCTGCAGAGAAGACAGCTTACTTCAAAGTACATCAACAGAGCTTTGAAAATTAACTAGGAAATATTAAATAAATGTAAGCCTTCTTCTTTTTTGTTTGCTCTGTTTTGAATCTTTGGATGGTGTATTAGTCAGGGTTCTCCAGAGAAACAATCAAAAGGATGTGTAAATGAATAGAAAGATATTTATTTTAAGGAATTGGATATGAATATGGAGTGAATATGGACACTGGCAAGTCCAAGTCTGGAGTGCGGGCCAGTAGGCCTAAGACTCAAGAGAGGTAATGATACAGATGAAGTCCGAAGGCAACTGGCTGGAGAAATCTCTCTTGCTCAGGAAGGCCAGTTGCCGGAGTCCATCTCCAGCCAAGTCCAGGGGTCTCTGAAGGAAGGACAGTGTCATCGAGGGAGGGATGAGAGAGGCCCGAGATTCTTTATGGTCACCAGCCAGGCCTCTCCTCACTGTCTGAGACTCAACTTTACTTTATGATTTAATGTTTGGAGGATGGCACAGGAGTGGCATTCTGATGATAAATCTTTTTATCAATAAAGACTTTCCAGAACATTGATATGCAAAAGAATGGGGAACAACCCAGAAGTGGCATGCTGATAATAAATCCCTTGATCAGTAAAGATTCTCCACGATATTGATATGCAATAGCATGGGGAACAGCCCAGAAGTGGCATCAGCATAGTAAAGGGTTAGATTGCTTAATGGGAGTTATTAAGAAAAACAGGTCTTTCAGGTAAGCAATGTTGTTCCCATAACCACAAAAGAAGTTCCTTTAGTAAGTTCCTTCACGAAGTGGAATCAGCATATCAAAGCCAGACTGAGTCACTCCTAATATCAATTAACAAGGTGACTTGGGGGTCAGTACTCAAGCCCAAATAATTGGGTGCGGGTGGATATGGGGGTAAGAGTCCATGCAACTTACCTTAATCTCATAAGGAGTTTTCTCAACCTATGAGTTCAGAAACTGCTCCCAACAGCCTGTCTTTTTCTACAATTCAGGCTTTCAGCAGAATGGATGAGACTAATAATCCACATTTTGGAGGGCAATCTGCTTATTCCAAGTTCACTTCTTTAAAGGTTAATCTCATTTTAAACCACCCTCCAAGTTGACACATCAAATTAAACATCACAGCTAGTATGTAAGGGGAAATACAATTGGCAACATCTATTTTAAAGAAATGTGCAACACAAAATTTCATAATGTAAAACTTGACATTTCTGAATTCTTAATTGTGATTCTATTCTTGACTTGTTGCATGATGAAGATGAAATCATATGCACATTTGAGAATCCTCAGATAAAGATGGGCATTTAAAGTTATATTACGTGAGATTGCCAAGAGAATAAACATATAGATTGAGAAAAGAGTAGACCAGAGACCTAAGCTACATGGCTCTTCAACATTTAAAGGTTAAGAAATTCCAACCCTTGTAACAGAAACAGCAACAAGTGATGTAATAGGTTATATGATCTGGTTGCCAAATAAAGTTTCAGGAAGGAGAGGATCAACAGCATCAGATAATACAAAAATAAAGGAGAATTGAGTAATGGTCATTAGAATGAACAGTGGGGACATAGCCAATAACCTCACAAGTGCAGTTTCTGTGAGTGGTAGAAATGAGAGAATTGTGCAACCATCCAATTCTGGGACAGTTGGTTTCTCTATCCTTTTGTGGTTTTCTCAAATTTAGTTTTCTGACCACTTGACATATAAAAAGCTTTTTGATAAAGGGGTTCATCACTCAGATATATTTACAAACACTGTATACCACATCTCTCCTTGGAGAGTCATGAAGCAAATGAGCATACTTACATGACCTAATAAATCCAAAAATAAACCTGTTTACCTCCATTTCACCTAGAAAACTTAATTCCCACAAAGTTGTGTGTGTGTGTGTATGTGTGTGTGTGTGTTTGTATTAGGTCCATGATTTCTGACCTATAAATCTGAGATGAGAGTAAAAAAACATATCTTTGGAGTAAAATATCAATGTGTATATTTGTTAAGTAGTGTTTTTAAATTTGAGCATATGCTATTAGACCCAAAGAGTGTTATGAATTCATGCCATGAGAAAATAATATAGGGAGTGCTTAGGTGGCCCAGTCGGTTGAATGTCTGACTCTTGATTTCAGTTCAAGTCATGATCTAATGGTTTGTGAGACTGAGCCCCACATCAGGTTCTGCACTGACTTCAAGGAGCCTGCTTGGGATTCTCTCTCTCCCTCTGTCTCTGCCACTACCCCATGGTCGTGCTTTTCTCCTCTTTCTCTCTCTCTCAAATAAAGAAATAAACTTAAAAAAGGAATAATACAAGTGCATGCTTTATAAAATATTATCAAATACAATGTTTACTTACATGTGAGTATATATTCTGTATTATACATATATACACACATATATATATACACACATGTACACATTTTTTAGCATATTTAGGTTCATAGCAAAACTGAGCAAAAAATAAAGAGAATTCCCATATATGCCTTCCCCATTTCCCACATAAGAGCCTCCTGCACCATCAATATCCTGCACTAGACTGGCACATTTGTTATAATCAATGAACCAACATTGATTCTTCATTATCACTTGAAGTCCATGGTTTACATTAGGATTTATTCTTAGTGTTGGTCACTACAAGAGTTTGGACAAATGTATAATAACATGTATCCACCATAATAGTATCATGCAAAATAGTTTCACTGCCCTAAAACCCTCTGTGCTTATTCATCCTTCCCTCCCTCTGAAATCTTGGCAGTCACTGATCTTCTTACTATTTCTATAGTTTTGCCTTTCCAGAATGTCATATAGTTGGAATAATATTGTATGTAGCCTTTTTATATTGGTTTCTGGGATGTCTGGTTGGCTCAGTCAGTAGAGCCTGCGACTCTTGATCTCAGGGTTACGAGTTCAAACCTCACATTGGGCATGGAGCCTACTTAAAAAAATAAAATATAATAAATAAATTGGCTTAGGAATATTCATTTAATTTTCTTCTATATCTTTCCATGGCTTGATAGCTCATTTCTTTTTTTTTTTAATGTTTATTTATTTTGAGAGAGAGCGAGTGAGCAGGGGAGAGGCAGAGAGAGAGGGAGAGAGAATTCTAGGCAGGCTCCATACTTGTAAGTGCAGAGCCCAATTCGGAGCTTGAACTTATGAACTGTGAGGTCATGATCTGAGCCGAAATCAAGAGTCTGATGCTTAACCGACTGAGATACCCAGGCAACCCTGATAGCTAATTTCTTTTTAGTACTGAATAACAGTCTGTTGTCTGGCTGTACCAGATTATTTAAGCATTCACCTACTGAAAGATACCTTGACTGCTTCCAACCTTTAGCACTTATGAATAAAGATGCTATAAACATCTATGTGCAGATTTTTTTGTGTGAACATGTTTTCAGCTCATCTGTGTAAATGCCAAGGAGTGTAACTGCTTGATCATATCATAAGAGCATGTTTAGTTTTGTAAGAAACTGGCAAGCTGTCTTCCAAAGCCTCTACCATTTCGCATTCCCACCAGCCTTGAGTGAGGAGAGTTTCTGTTGTTTCACATCCTTGTCAGCATTCGGTACTGTCAGTATTTTGAATTTTAGCCATTTAAATAGGTATGTAGTTATATCCCATTGTTTTCATTTGCAATTCCCTATGGAAGCACAATGCTGAGCATCTTTTCTTATGCTTATTTAACATATGCATATCTTATTTAAGGTGTTAGCTTCTGTATTTTAAAAATGAAAACTAAAGTTATTAAAGTAACAGAAAAATGCTGAAAAAATAATTTTGAAGATAAAAGTGCTTGTTCATAAAAATAAAGGCTTCAAATCAATAAACAACTATCAAATGCCTATTTCTTACAACCCGACATTTAGTTATGAGAGATAGCATAAACAAAGAAACAAACAAATACAGACAGCTGCTGGGGATCCCTTGGCGAATACAGCTAATAGAATATTTATTACCTTACAAATTCACCAACATCAGGTTCTACAAAGCCCTTGGTAAGGAAAGATCCAGTCCTCGGAAAACCAGTGCCAATCTATTTAAGTGAACTATCCTGTCTTAGGCTCTTGACTTCATCCAAGTGAATTAGTCAAAAATAAACTTTTGGGCACCTGGGTGGCTCAGTAGGTTAAGTGTCCAACTTCAGCTCAGGTCATGATGTCATGCTCCGTGAGTTTGAGCTCCACATTGGGCTCTCTGCTGTCAGCACAGAGCCCACTTCCAATCCTCTGTCCCCCTCTCTCTGTCCCTCCCCTGCTTGCACTCTATCTTTCCCTCAAAAATAAATAAAAACCTTTAATAAAAAGATAAAAACTAAAAACAAAATCCTTGCACTTCTAAACTAGCTTCTAGAAGAAACTTTCCTCTCAATGTGATGAATTGTCCACAGATGCAGCCAGGATGAGAGTCAACAGATGTAGGCAGGATGTCTAATTTATTAACCAAAGCTTAACAGAGGGAAATTCCACAGGAATCTGTGATGAATTTGGAAATAGCAGTTAAAATAACTTAGTCCCACTTAGTTTATAGGTGGTCCCTGGGGATGGATGGCAGAGAGAAGGATGGGATTGGAAGGGGAGAAATGAGGGCCTCTAGTTCCAAAATGAACTAGTTTCTATACGGATAAAATAAAATGGGGGCCTACACATAAGAAGACACGAGCCAGAGAGGTTGTATGACTGAGGAACAAAAATATGGAATGACAGAATGCCATCCCTTCCTTTTCCCCTTGCGTTCATCATATTGCCTGTTGTGGTCACACAACCTTCAGATACTTTCATCAGACATAATCATTCTGCTTGATTTGGTGCCTCCTTGTGACCACAGTCTACACAGTTTGTGGAAAGTTCCATAGGAGTAGTGAGAGGTTCAGGAAAACTGCAAGAGGTTTCAGGATGAGTCAGCAGGAAGGTGGGATTATGAGTGGTTACAGAAAGCCTATGTATGACTGAGCCTCCACTTGACGACAGTGCACTCATTTAGAAGAAATGAGCTGACATCAACACTTTCCTCAAAGGAGAGGGGTGTGGAGATACCATGCTAAAAAGTAAGCAATGCCAAACACCTGAGAGAAATGTTTTCACCAACACTATGCTGTTCGGTGGGGGGGGGGAGGAATTACACATTTTAATGTGATGAATGGAATTTAATGTGGAGGTGGGTATTGACTGATGAGTGAAAGCCTCTGAAAGGACATCTGTATGGTTCCCTTTGTCACCGGTCTGTATCGTTCTCTCCTATCTCTCAGGGTGCAGCACATTTCAGTCATCCTTCCAAGATGTGGCGGCTTCAGGAAAACAATCTATTGCACCCTGTGAATTACATTTTGTCTTTCTGGAAGAATATCGGAAAAGGAATATATCTGAGAACCATTCTACAAGACATGCGCACTACATAAATTAAGTTTGATAAAGTAATGAGCAGCTTGGGGGAAGAATAACACATTTGTCAGCCTCCTTGATTCCCCAGAATGCCAATGGCATCTAGAATTCATGCTGAGCAGGACGATGAGCGGAAGGTGGGGAAAAGAAAGAGACGGCTACTCTTCTTAAACCCTCATGAGAAAGAAGAGACCTTTGCCTGGCAAGACTTCCTTCTGATTGATCCTTAATGCTATTCCAGGAAACCACCTTCAAGGCTATACTTTCCTGGGTTATACGAGAAATCCCCTCTCATTCATTTGTGGGCTGCTTGAGAGTCAAGAAGTGTAAACAGAGAGGCTAGATCAAAACCCTGTCAGACAACAACTACCGACAGCTTGTTTCCCCAGCTAGTTTTTGAAGAGTTGAGTGGTGGTGTAGGAAGAGCATGGCCCATGGAGCAGAAAGTGTGATGTGAGGATTTGTGCACTAGACCTGGTTAACTTGGACTAATTACCAGCCCTTGCTGAGACTCAGCTTTCTTGTCTATGGAGTGAGAGTATTTCCCATACAGGTCCCACAGAATTATTGTGAGATACGCATGAGAAAGTGTAAGAGAGAGCCACTTGTATAGGGTACAGAAATACACAAATACTCATTAGAATTTATTTTAAAATTTGAGATAAAACTGAAAAAAGATTTGACTGGGATGTAGACCTAATCCTCACAGGAAAAAAAATGATAAAACTGAATTTAAACAGTTATGGTGCTTGTTTTGAAATTTTTGTATTATCTCCTTTCTTCAAGGGCAAACTAATGATTTTTTGCATACTATACTCATTCTCCTTGCAAATCTTTAATTCACATTCTTCCAGGGAAATGGAACTCTAACCTCTATAACTCACTGTCTAGACATCTGAATGACTTTCTTTCATCCTTAATTTTCTAATACTATCAGTAAAATGTAATTGATACGCAGGATCTCAAGAAATAGCCTACTAATCGATGATAAGTGATACCAATATTCACTGTCATTGTGTAGGGGCAAGGTAATGTTTTGCCAAAATGCCTTGAAAGGGAAGAAGATGCAAGGTTAGAAGGTACTTCAAAGATCCTTCCTGCTGCTGCTTTGGCCTTCAGTCAAGAAAATATTTAAATCAGTCTCACAGATGGTAATTTAATTTTTATGGACCCATAGGAAAACAGATTACACATGCATACATAAACACAGATACACTTTTCAGTGATTAATAATTCTAAAGATAAAATAATTATAATGGTCATGCCCAAATAACATAAAATTTATGAAGCCACATATGTCACTATACCTGAGAAATTATGTAAATTTTTAATGCACTTTTTTTTTTAGAAAAGTTTTAGGTTTACACCAAAATCAAGTGGAAGGTACAGGGATTTCCCATATAATTCTGCCCCCATGCATGTATAGATAGCTTCCCCCTATTATCAACATCTACATGAAAGTTTTATGAATGTATTGAAAGCAGAAACATAGAAAAGATGGTTTTAAGAAGTGGAGAGAGATCACACAGGATTATTTAGAGGAAAAAAATGAGTGAAGGGAAATTAAAAGGGGGAAATATTAATAGAATAAGCAGGACTGTACACTGGCAGAACTTTCTGCTTTCTCTGCTTTTATATTGTCTTGTGTTTTATTTATTTTTTTAAATATTTTTATTTATTTCTAGGATTGAGAGAGAGAGACACAGCATGAGCAGGGGAGGGTCAGAGAGAGAGGGATACACAGACTCTGAAATAGGCTCCAGGCTCCGAGCTGGCAGTCAGCACAGAGCCCGACGCGGGGCTCGAACCCACGAATCGCGAGATCATGACCTAAGCGAAAGTCGTACGCTTAACCGACTAAGCCACCCAGGCGCCCCTATTGTCTTGTGTTTTAAAGGTTCTTGTCTGAGGGTGCATATTCTCCTGAGAAAGTGAGAGATGCAGAATTCTAAATATACTAGCCAGTGCTGATTTTGTCCAGGCCCAGTTCACCATTGCTGATGATATTGCTTCTATCTACATCAATGACCTTAGTTATGTTTGTCATATATTTACATGCTCATATTTATGCATTCTTGGCCAAGCTCTGAACTTGTGGAGGCTCAATAGTGTGTGTTATTCTTTTTATATTTCCCCATTACATTAGCTCAGACTTCTGAACAAATGATGCACAAGAACTTTCCTGGAGAAATGGTTTTGAAACTAAATAGACCAATATGGTATAGGAACTTGGAGGTCATTTCAGCAGAAGTGAAAACGCCTAGAGCTCAGAGGGAAGGCTGTAGAGAGCCATCATCATGTCAGACGAGGTGCTAGATGTTCTCAGTGCATCCTATCACAAGGAGGGGCAGGATCAGAGTATGTCTCATTACTGGCAATGTTAACCTTGATCCCTTCATTAAGGTGGTGTCTGTCAGGTCTCTTTACTGTGAAGTTACCATTTTCCCCTTTTTATTAATATGTATCTTGTATGGAGGTACTTTGAGACTAGTGTTTACTATCATACTTTGTCTTATTAATTTTAACATCCAATAATGATTGTCTGGGGTTTACCAAGAAGTGGCTATTTTCTATTTTCATCATTCATAAGCCAATTATTCATTAGAATCCTGGTTGTTAGGAAGAACTGTCCTCTCTTGCCTCTTTACTTTATGATTGGTGAAACATCAGAATTCATCAAACATATTAGAAAGACCAATATATGAAAGTGCTGTATAAAATGCTTTCTAATAACTCATTCTCTTTGATTTCCATACATGTCAGTGTGTGTGGCAGGGTGTGGTATATATGTGTACCGTGGACATATAGCCCATCTGCTCTTGAGGCCATGACTGACAAAGAGTAAATTAATGCCACAGGTTTGGCAGATCCAAGGGGAAGTACAAGCCGACAATGCAGACCTTCTGTTGGGTAACATCGTATAACATAATGGGAGACACAAGCCTAGCATGTTATACCCCAACACAGTCAACAGGCAAAATTGAAAGAAAAAAAAGGTAACAGTTCTTTGACAAAAAATTTGAATAAACCCAGGGGCCTCAGAAACCTGTTGCTTGAATTTATTTTTTATTTCATCTCTAAAGTAATGAATGACCTTTAATCTAGGCTTTTCTTCCCAGAGTACTCATATTCTGAAAATGTGAATCCATTTCACAGAATCACACTCTAATTGTCTAAAACAGAGTCTTAAATGACCTCCATTTTTCAGATGAACTATCTTTGCTTCATTGAAAAGAGTGGCATCATGGGACCTGGTCTACGCCTTGGATAGTTAAGAAACAAAAATACACACTTTCTTATTGTACAGATTGCCTCGGTATAAAGCCTGATAGAAACTGAGTATTGAGCCAGAAAGTGTTCTGCGTCACAAGTGCAACAAAAGACTATAAGAATCTTTTCCTGGCCACGATCATACAGCACATTCTAAAGAATTCGCTATTGTATAATTTCCCCAAAGGCACTAGTCCTTTTCAAGGCCTTTCATCAGGTGACAAAACAACGAACCGATTTGGTTCTTGCTGCTTAACTTACGATCAGTTATGAAAATAATCAGGTTTGATTAGCTGTTTCACTTCATTCAAAGTGCTTTCAGCTTGCTCCAACAGGTGAACACATGCCTGCAGATATTGTGGACTGGCTACTCGAAAGCTATTTCAAACCTCTTCTCTGGTCCCCTCCTTTACTAAAGTGACTGGAAAGCTAAAATCGTTACTGGGTCAGCCTCTCATTTTGCCAGAGTGGCCAGACAAGAGATAGTTTTGGTGGTTAGTGAGATGTATGTAGTAGTCTTTCCAAAAAAAAAAGAAAACCTTCAGGAGAATAAACCTTTGGGCATTCCCCGTCTTCCAGTCTGATATATGAGGGTAGGATAAGGGTGGGAAAATGGAAGGAGCCATGATTAGCTATTGCACGGGGTACCTCCTGTGATAGTTAACTGATAAAAATAACTGCCCCCTCCCCTGCCTTGTATTTAAGCCACTCTTGACAGGTTTTTGTTTTCTTCCCTCCTTCCTTCCTTCCTTCCTTCCTTCCTTCCTTCCTTCCTTCCTTCCCTCCCTCCCTCCCTCCTTTCTTTCTTTCTTTCGACAATTGTATTCTCACAGATATGAACATCCTATGAACTCTCCCAAAATATGATGATCAATAAATACTTTCCACCAGAAATCCAGCAGTTGTAATAATGTTCTTAGCTTCTTATAAAAGAAGAAAACCTAGATAATTTTCAACAATAGAGATGAGCTGCTGATGTCTTTTATACCTGTTTTAGTTTCTCCAGTTGGAAGAAAACCTAAGTTGAATATGTTTAAAGGAAAATTATGGAAATAACATTTTCCTTCTTCTGTATCTCCTAGGAAATAATATCCATTCTCAAGTAACTAAATTGCTAGTAAAACTTTCCTTTCTTACCCTTTAGTTCTTTCACCTTTGGGATACTCGAATGGATGTATGGAAATAATTAAAGTTACTTGAAAGCAGAAGCAAGTGTAATTTAAGGCATGGAAAGATGTGAAAACCTTAGAAATACTCCTTCTCATGCCTCCAAAATTGCTCAAATGTTACTATTATTATTATTTTATTTCTGATTCAAAATTGAAGGTTGGCTATTTTAATTGTCTTCACAATGTACATTGCTACATGATGATTTATCTTATCAAAAGAATAAACAAGCTACAGTGACACTATAAAAAAATTCAAAGTATTTCCCTTTCAACATGAAGTACAACTTCTAGTCATTAGCATTCAAGTGTTAATCTATATTTTATAATCTTTAATGTATTTTTATAATATTTTGATTATCAGTATCTGCTGATAAGTATTTTGCTATTTGAGAAATTCAAATAACTTTTAAGTCAGCAATTAAATGAATTCCTGTTTATGACTGATTTCAGTAAAGGCTTTGATTCAAAGTGGCAAAATGTAACTTTGGCTTACTTAGTCAGAAAAATAAATTTTAAGAAGAAAAGTAGACTCAGCCCAAAGGATACAGAATCAAGTTCAAAAATGGTCAGGAACTGGCCAGGCACAGCCAGAATCAAATGACATGCTGTTACTGGTTTTATTGACAGTCAGTACTCACTTTTGAATGCTTGGATTTCATCACCTTTGAAGAACTTCCATTTATCTGGGAACAGCTGCTCAACAAAAAGTAGTGTTTTACTTGGCAATTTAAGCGATTTTCAAAGTTTACTTAAATACCAGATCTGAATTTAGATTGCAGAGGGCATCACACATCACAAATCTTTCTGTGTTGATTTACATTACAGGAAATCATTACATTACAGAAAAGTCACCAGATGATTTCACTGGCCACTTGTACCAAACATTTAAAGAATAGCAATCTTTCTCATACTCTTTCAAAAACTTGAAGAGAAGGAAACATTTCCAAGCTCATTTTAAGAGGCAGCATTACCCTGATACCAAAGCCAGACAAAGACACCTCAAGAAGAGAAAACTATAAGCCAAGATCCCTTATAAACATACATGCAAAAGTCATCACCAAAATACTAGCAAATTAAATTCAACAGCACATTAAAAGGATCATATACCATGACCAAGAGGATCTACCTGTGGCATACAAGGATGCTTCAACATATGAAAATTAATTATTGATACACTACATCAATAAAAGATAAAATCACATGATCAACTTTTTAAAGTTTATCTACTTATTTTGAGAGAGAGAGAGAGAGAAGGAGAAAGAGAAAGAGAGAGAGAACAAGAGAGAAAGAATCTTAAGCAGCTTCCACACTCAGGACAGAGCCCAACATGGGACTCAATCTCACCACTGTGAGATCATGACCTGGGCTGAAATCAAGAGTCAGACACTTAACTGACTGAGCCACCCAGGTGCCCCACATGATCGTTTTAATAGATGCAGGGATAGCATTTGACAAAATTCAACACACTTTCATGATAAAAACTTGAAACAAACTTAGAAGGAAAGTATCTCTACCTAATAAAGGCATGTACAAAAAGCTCGCAGCTAGCATCATAGTCTTTGGTGAAAAACTGAAAGCTTTTCCTCTAAATTCAGAAACAAGATAAGGATGGCCACTCTCAGCTATTTCTATTCAACATGGTACTAAGAGTCATAGCCAGAGCAATTAGACCAGAAAAAAGTCATCTAAATCAGAAAGGGAGAAATAAATTATCTTTGTTTGCAGATGGCATGACCTTATACGTAGAAAACTCCAAAGATGCCATTAAAAAAAAAAACAAAACAAAACTGGAGTGCCTAGGTGGCTCGGTCAGTTGAGCATCCAACTTCAACTGAGGTCATGATCTCCTGGTCTGTGAGTTTGAGCCCCATGTCAGGCTCTGTGCTGACAGCTCAGAGCCTGGAAACTGCTTCGGAGCTTGTGTCTCCCTCTCTCTCTCTGCACCTCCCCTGCTTGCACTCTGTCTCTCTCTCAAAACTAAATAAACATTAAAAAAAATTTTTTTTTAACTGGTAGAACTATTGAAAAATTCAATAACACTGAAGGATACAAAATTAATGTACAAAAATTGGTTATATTTCTAGATGCTAAAAGTGAACTATCTGAAAAGGATATTAGGAAGACATTCCTGTTTGCAATAGCACCAAAAAGAATAAAATACTTAGGAATACATTTAACTAAGGAAGTGAAAGATTTATATCCTGAAGATTACAAAACATCGATGAAAGAATTTAGATAAAACACTATCAAGTAGAAAGAAATCTCGTGTTCATTGACTGGAAAACTTAATATTGCCAATATAACAATACCATCCAAAGCATTCTATAGATTCAATCAACCCCTATCAAAATGCCAAAGATATTTTTACAGAAAAAAAGAATGATATCATATTTTTTATCAGAAACCACTGAAGCTAGAAAGAAGTGGCATAACATTCTTCATGTCTGAAAGAGAACTGTCAATTTAAAATCCTATATTCCATGAAAATATCTTACAAAAATGAAGGTAAATAAATACATTTTCAGATTAAGCAAAATGAATTGGTTTTGTGGGGATTTTTTTGTTTGTTTTTTGTTTTGCCAGCAGAATACCCTAAAATAATCACTAAGGAAGTCCTCTAAACAGAAAGGAAATTAAAACACAAAACTAGTAACATCAGGACAGAATAATAATAGAAAGATAAAAATTATAAGTAAATACAATAGACTTTCCTTCTTTTTTGAGTTTTATAAATTATGATTAACATTACAAGCAAAAATTATAATAATGTCTTATGTGATTACTAATGAATCTAAAACAAATATTTAAGACAGTTATATTAAAAATGAGAGAACACAAAGGGAAATATAAAGGGAGATGATGTTTATATAGTTCATTCAAGCTGGTAAAATCCTGACACCAAAAGACTGTGATGTATAGAAAACTTTTTTGTATACACGAAAATGTCTATACAATGATATACACTAAAAAATACTGTAGACAAATCAAATTAAATACATAAAAATTAAAAACAAAATACATTCATAAAATTGTTCAAGTATCTCACAGAGAGGCAAAAATAAAAGTCAGTCAAAAGAAAAAGAGGAAAACAAACAAAACAAAAAAACCACACACATACATAAAAAAATAAAATGGCAGTCTTAAGCCTTAGCATATGAATACTTAAATTAAGTAGTAGGTCTAAAGATATCAAATGCATATTGCCTACACCAAATAAAAGACAGCAATCATCAGTGATTTGAAAAAAAAAAACCCTGAGCCATCTATAATATGTGTTTAAGAAATTCGCTTCAAATACAACAATGTAAACTCAAAACACAAAAAAAGTAATCCAATTAAAAAATGGGCAGAGAACTTGAATAGACATTTTTTCAAAGAAGACATGCATATGGCCAACAGACACATGAAAAGATATTTAGCATCACTAGTCATCAGGAAAATGCAAATCAAAACCACAATGAGATAGCACCTCACACCTGTTAGAATGGCTAAAATCAAGAAGACAAGAAACAACAAATATTGGCGAGGATGTGGAGAAAAAGGAACCCTTGTGCACAGCTGGTAGAAATGTATATTGGTATAGTCACTGTGGAAAACAGTATGGAGGTTCCTCAAAAAATTAAAAATAGCAATATCCTATGATCCAATAATTCCACTATTAGGTATTTATCCAGGGAAAACAAAAACAAACTCGAAAAAAGATAGCTGCACCCCTATGTTTATTGTAACTTTTTTTACAATAGCTCAGAAATGGAAGCAATCTAAGTGTCCACCAGTAGATGAATGGATAAGGAAAATGTAGTATATATACACAATAGAATATTACATAGCCATAAAGAAAGATAAATGTTCTATTTGAGGCAACATGGATGGACCTAGAGGTATTATGCTAAATGAAATGTCAGACTGCAAAAGAAAAATACTATATGATTCCACTCATAATGTATAAACTTGTCAAATCACTAAGTTGTACATCTGAAACTAGTATAACATTACGTGTCAACTATACTCAAACGAAATAAAAAGTAAAAAAACAGCACAGATAGGTTGAAAGCAAAAAGGTGGAAAAGGATATGCTAGGCACACATTAATCAAATAAAGAAGTTCCTATATTAAGATTAAACAAATAAGATTTTACAGCAAAGAAAGTTATGAGAGAGGAACATGACATGATAATAAAAGGGTAAATCCACTCAAGAAGACACAGTGATCCTAAATATGTTGTGCCAAGCAACAATAACAAGAAAACAAAGGCAACAAAATATGTGAATTAAAAACTGATAGAACTGAAAGAATGAGTAAACAAGTCCTCAATTTTGTTGAAGACTTTAATAAACTTATTTTGACAATTATTTGAACAGAGAATCAACAAAAATACAGAATAATACAACAATATATTAACTCAACAGCATATAAACTGGCAGGATATAATTGACATTTATAGAAATAACAGTAAAATATACACATTCCATTCAAGCACTCAGGGTACACATACCAAGTTGAACCATATCCTGGGATAGATAACAGAGATAAACAGAGAAACAGAACAGAGAACCCCAAAATAACACACTCATGTGTAACCAACTAATTTTTGACAAAGTTGTTGAAGCAAGTCAATTTTGAAAAGGTAATCTTTTTAACCTTTAACCTTTTAGCATCCTGGTGCTAAAAAATTCAAACCTTGACCTACATCTCACATTGTATTAAAACATTACCTCAAAGGGGTGCAGACTTAAAATACACAATTATAAAATTTTTAGAAATCAAAAGCATATGAAAAAATCTTCAGGATCTATTGCTAGGAAAAAAATTCTTTAACCTATCACGAAAATCACCATGAGTAAAAGATAAAATTGACGATCTGGACTTCATAAAAATGAAAAACTTCTGCTTTGTGAATCTTTGCAAATCATGTATCTGACAAAAGACACACATCTAGAGTGTCTAAAAGATTCTCAAATCTCAACATTAAAAACAAAGTAACAATCCAATTAGAAAATGGACAAAAAACATGAAGAGTCTTTTCAGTGAAAAAGATATACAGATAGCAGATAAGCGTGCAAAAAAGATGTTCAACATCACTACACTTCAGGGAAATGCAAATTAAGTCCATAACAAGATATTACAACATATCTATCAGAACAACAAAAATAATATCTAGTGGCACTACTAAATGCTGGCAAGGGAGTGCAGGAAGAGGATTCCTTATATATTGCTGGTGGAGATCTAGAATGTTACGGCCTCTCTGAAAAACTGTTTGGCTGTGTCCTTAAAAATCTAACTGTACACCTCATACAACCCAGCAGTTAAAGTCTTGGGCATTTATTGTAGGTACATTAAAACTTACATCTATACATTGGCACCTGGGTGGCTCAGTCAGTTAGGTTCTGACTCTTGATTCCTACTCAGGTCATGATCTCATGGTTTGTGAGATGGAGCACAAGCCCATGTCTGTGCTGACAGCATGGAACCTGCTTAGGATTCTCTCTTCTCTCTCTCTCTCTCTCTCTGCCCCTCCCTCTGCTTGCATGGATGTGCACACATTCTCTCTCTTAAAATAAATAAATAAAACTTAAAAAAAAACATATCTATACAAAAACCTGAATATGTTGTTCGTAGAAGATTTATTTGTGATTATCAAAAACTCAAAACTGCCATAATATCCCTCATTAGGTGAGTGGTTAAACAAATATCCCTCATTAGGTGAGTGGTACATCCAGACCATGAAATACTACTCAGGAATGAAGAGAAATGGACTTTAGATATACACAACAACTTACGTGGATTGCTGAATGACAAAAGCCAGTCTCAAATGGTCCCTTAGAGTATTATTCCATTTATATGACATTCTCCAAGTGAGAAAATTATAGAGATGGAGAACAGGTTAGTAGTTAGGAGTAGTTAAGGATATTGCCATGGTAGGTGCAATTATAAAGGAAGAACCTGATCTTTGCCCTGATGAAATATTTCTGTGGTGGTGGCTACACAGTTCTACATGTTATAAAATGACAGAATTACACACAGATATTTTAGCAATGTCAATTACCTATTTTTGATATTGTATCCTAATACCGAAATATATAACAATTTGGAAAAACTGAAGTGTACATGGGACCTCTCTCTGCTATTTCGTTACTTCCTGTGAATCTCTAATTATTTCAAAAATGTTTAAAAATGGAAAAAGTACAAATGGTCTAAATAGATTAGAAATAAAAAATAGTTTGGATTAAAGAGCGAGTATATGGTTTCAACTAGAAATATACTTCAGCTTTAAAGATACAAATTGATTAAAAATAAAAGACGAAAAGAGTTATCAGATGGTAACACTCATCAAAAGGGAGTTTGAATACTGATATTAATATCTCACAAGATGTCAGAGCAAAAAATATTACCAGGAAGAAAGAAGGTGGTTTCACAATAATAAAGGGTTCAATTTATCAAAATGATATTAACAATATTAATATGTTTATGCATCTAATAACAGAGCTTCAAAATACGTGGTATAAGAACTGATAGAGCTAAAGGGAGGAATAGATAATCCAAAATGACAGAGATTTCAATTCTCTTTTTTCAATAATTGATGGCAAATTGGGCAGAAAATCAGTAAAACTATAGAAAAAACAACACTATCAACAAATTTGATTTCACTGATATTTATAGAATATGCCATTCAACAACAGCAGAATACACATTCTTTTCAAATGCATAGCGGGCATTTACACCGACTGGTGATATTATGAGCCATAAAATAAATCTTGATATATTTACAAGTATTTAGGTAATGGGAAGTATGTTCTCTGACCACACCACTTGAATTCAAGACTTCTATCAAGCTACAGTAATCAACATTGAATGGCACTGGCAAAAAGGCAGACAAACAGATCAGTGGAAATGAATGGAGATTCTAGAAATATATTTTTCAAAAAATGATTCATAACACAGGTACAAAGGAAATGTAGTGGAGAAAAGAAAAGCTATTCAATACATGGTGTTGGGACAAATGGATATCCACATGCCCTTCTCCCCACCAAAATGGAATTTGACCTATATTTTGTGCTACACGCACGCGTGCGCGCACACACACACACACACACTCAAAACGTCAAAATGCATCATAGTTTTTTAAAATATAAGTTTATTTATTTGTGTTGAGAGAGAAAGAGACAGTGCAAGTGGGGGAGGGGCAGATAGAGACGAAGAGAGAGGATCCCAAGCAGGCTCCCAGCTGCCAGCACAGAAACCCAGGCAGGACTCAAATCCAGGAAACCCCAAGATCATGACCTGAGCCGAAACCGACTGAGCCACCCAGGCACCCTGAAATGCATCAATGTTTTAAATGTAAAACCTAAAACTACAAAACTTCTACACTGAAATCATTGTGAACTGGGTTAGGCAAAGATTTTTTAGATATCGCCAAAGACATGATCCACAAAAGGAACAAATTGACAAATTGCATATCATCAAAATGAAAATTTTGTGCTCTGTGAAATACTCCATTAGGAGATGAAAAGGCAAGTTACAGAGTGGGGGAAATTATTTGTAAATCATACGTCTGACAAAGGGCTTGTGTATACAATATATAAATAACTCCGAAAAGTAATTGATAATTGGGGCATCTGGGTGGCTCAGTTGGTTGAGCGTTGACTCCTGGTTTTGGCTCAGGTCATGATCTGGGAGTTGTGGGCTTAGTGCAGAGATGGCTAGGGATTCTCTCTCTCTCTCTGCCCCTCTCCCCTGCTCATTCTCTCTCTAAAATAAAAAAATAAAATAAAAATAAAGTAACTGATAATAAATTAAACAATCCAATAATAATGGGCACAGATTTGCACTGATATCTGACTAAAGAAGATATAGAGGGAAAACAAGCACAGGAAAAGGTGTTCATCTTTAACAGTTAGTCCAGAAATGCAAAATAAAGTCACAGCAGAGTAACATTACACATCTGTCAGAAGAGCTAAAATAGTTATTTCAAAAATTATAATATCAAATGTTGGTGAGTATGTGCAAGAATTATAACTGTAATGTACAATTACTTTGGAAAACAGATCAGCAATAGTTAAACAAATATCTATCATATCATTTCCATTCTTAGATATTTACCCTAAAGGAATAAAAGCATACAAACCATATTAATACTTGTACATGAATGTTTATAGCAGCTTTATTTAAAATAGCCCCCGAGGCACTGGGTGGCTATGTCAGTTAGCCTCTGATTTGGAATCAGGTCATGATCTCGCGGTTCGTGAGTTGGAGCCCTCACATGGGGCTTTGTGCTGACAGCATGGAGCTTGCTTCGATCCTCTGTCTCCTCTCTCTCTCCCCTCCCCATGTGCCCATGCATGCTCTCTGGCTCTCTCTCAAAATAAATAAACATTATAAAAAATTAAGAAATAAATAAAATAGCCCCCCAATTGAAACAATTGTAGGGTCCATCAATAGGTGAAGGAATAAACAAATTGCTGTATTTTTTTACTGATACAATGGAGTAGTACTTGACAATAAAATGAAGGGATTATTTTTAAATTTTACAATAGTCTTACATTCATTTTTAAAAGTTGCAAATATAGTTCCCACATAGCCCACATTCATTCTCCTCTAATGTTTTTTAAACAACTCTACTAAAATATAAATGGCATTTAAAAAACTGGACATATTTAATACATACAATTAGATGAGTTTAGAGATATGCATACACCCATGAAACCATCGCCTCTGCAGTCAAGATAAAGAACATATCCATCACCTCCATCGATAGGTGAAGGCATAAATAAATTGCCATAGATCTATACACTGGAATACTACTCGATCATAAAATGAACAAATTATTGATACATTCTGCAACAGGGATGAATCTCAAAATAATAATGATGAGTGAAATAAGCCAGGCAAAAATGATTGCATACCATATGATTGCATTTACATAATACGGTAGAAATTGCAAACTAATATATACTGACAGGCCAGTGGTTACCTGGTAACAGGAATGGGGTAGGAAGAGGAATGAGGGAGGAATTACAAAGGGAATGAGGAACCATTTAGGGGTGGGTGATAGATAAGTTCTTTAACTGGATTCTGTTTGATATTTTCAGAGACACATGTCAAAATTTACCAAATTGTACAGTTTAGATACATGCAGTCTATGGTATGTCTATTACACTTTAATGAAGCTGCTTAAAAAATCATATTAAAAAGTTAAACCAATTCTGGAATTTGGATGGGCCTGGCCAGCAAAAATTGGCAATGCAGAGATTTCTGAAAACGCAATAGTGACTTAACAAAAACTGTGAATCTAGGCGCTCACTCTATTTTTCTGCCCTCAGGAAACAGAAATGATAATTAGCCCAATTAGCCTTAGCAGGTAATTAGACATACGAACTCCTCAATGCCAATTAATTTCATTTGAGAAGTGAACTACAAAGACACCCTTATGATTTTAAACTTGCAGTATGGAAGATATTAATTTACTGAAAACATGGATTTTAGCAAGAGCGAAGTAACGCTTATATTCTGAATAACGATGGAATCTAAGAAGATGAGACCATGCCAAAAAAGACACACTGCATATTAAAGTTGTTATATTCATTCACAAAATAGTGTTTCCTAAATGGAATTTCTCTGGGCAGAAGAGTGTGAAATGAGGAAAAAAAAAAAAGACTTATCTAGGTGTAAGGGATTGGGAAAAAAGAAGAGAAAGAAAAATATATACTAGCACTTTGGATTTTTAAAAATTTGTTTTTTTAACTCTAGTATAATTAATGTGCAGTGTTATATATGTACAATATAGTGATTCAACAATTCCATACATTACTCAGTGCTGATCATGGTAACTGTACTAGTAATCCCATTTACCTATTTCACCCATCCCCTTACCCACCTCCCTACTGGTAACCACCAGTTTTCTATAATTAGGAGTCTGGTTTTTTGGTTGGTTGGTGGGTTTCTTAAATTCCACAGATGGGTGAAATCATATGGTATTTCTCTTTCTCAGATTGACTTATTTCATTTAGCATTATATTACTTCACTTAGCATTATACCTTCTAGATCCATCCACATTTTCACAAATGGCAAGATTTCATCATTTTTATGGCTGAATAATATTCCATTGGATGTATATACTACTTCTTTATCCATTCATCTATTGATGGACAACTGAGTTGCAATTGTAAATAATGCTATTGTAAATAATGCTGCAACAAACACAAGACTACATATATCTCTTTTCATAGTGTCTTCATATTCTTTGGGTAAATACCTAGTAGTGGAATTATTGAATTATATGGTAGTTATATTTTTAATTTTTTGAGGACTCTCCATACTGGTTTCCAGAGAGGCTGCATTAGTTTACATTCCCATGAACAGTGCATGACAGTTTCTTTTTCTTCATATCCTAACCAATACTTCTTGTTTCATGTGTTGTTAATTTTAGCCATTCTGACAGGTGTAAGGTGATATATTATGGTTTCAGTTTGTGTTTCTCTGATGATCAGTGATGTTGAGCATCTTTTCAAGTGTCTCTTGGCCACGTGTATGTCTTTGGAGAAATGTTCATGTCTTCTGCCCATTTTTAGTTGAATGATTTCTAGGTTTTTTAGCTGTTGAATAGATTAAATTCTTTGTATTTAATGTTTATTTATTTACTTTGAGAGACAGAGAGAGCATGAGCAGGGGAGGGGTAGAGAGAGAGAATTCCAAGCAGGCTTTGTGCTGTAAGCACAGAGCCTAATGCAGGGCTCGATCTCACAAACTGTGAGATCATTATCTGAGTTGAACTCAAGAGTTGGATGCTTAACTGACTGAGCCACCCATGTGCCCTAAGTATAAGTTCTTTAGAAATTTTGGATACAAACCTTTTATTGAATACGCCATTTGCGAATTTCTTCTCTCATTCAGTAGGTTGTCTTTTGTTTTGTTGATGATGTCCTTTGCTGTGCAGAAGCTTTTTATATTCATGCAGTCCCAATAGTTTATTTTTGCTTTTGTTTCCCTTGTCTCAAGAAGCACATCTAGAAAAATGTTGCTATGGCCCATGTTAGATAAATTACCGACTGTGCCCTCCTCTAGGATTTTTATGGTTTCAGGTCTGACATTTGGGTCTTTAATCAATTTTGAGCTTATTTTTAGATACAGTGTAAGAAAGAGGTCAAGTTTCATTGTTTGGCATGTAGCTGTCCAGTTTTCCCAACACCATTTATTTAAAGGCTATCTTTTCCCCATTGCAAATTCTTGCCTCCTTTTCATAGAATAATTGACCATATAGTTGTGGGTTTTGTCTCTGGGCTCTCTGCTCTATTGATCTATGTGGCTATTTTTGTGCCAGTATCATACTGTCTGGATCACTAGAGCTTTGTAGAATATCTTGAAATCTGGGATTGTGAAACCTCCAGTTTTGTCTTCCTTTTTCAGGGTCGCTTTGGCACTTCATGGTCTTTTGTGGTTCTATACAAATTTTAGAATTATTTTTTTCTGCATTTAATCTGTAGATTGCTTTGGGTGGTTTGACATTTTAACAATATTTGCTTTCCCAATTCATGAACATGGGATATCTTTCCATTTGTGTCATTTTCATTTTCTTTCATCTATTTTTTTATACTTTTCAGAGTACAGGTCTTTCACCTTCTTGGTGAAATTTACTCCTAGGCATTTTATTATTTTGGCACAATTGTAAATGGGATTATTTTCTTAATTTATCTTTTCACTACTTCATTATTAGTGTATAGAAATGCAATGGATTTCTGTGTATTGATTTTGTATCCTTCCACTTTACTGAATTTATTTATCAGTTCTAGTATACTTTTCATGAATCTTTTTGCTGCGGATTTTTGCATCTATGCTTATCAGAGATATTGGCCTGTAGTTCTCTTTTTTTGTATTGTCATTATCAACTTTTGGTATCAGAGTAATAATGGCCTCATGGAACGAATTTAGAAGATTTCCCTCCTCTTCTATTTTTTTGGAACAGTTTGAGAAGAATAGGTATTGGGAGCACCTGGGTGCCTCAGTCAGTTAAGCATCTGACTTCTCTGAGGTCATGATCTCTTGGTTTGTGAGTTCGAGCCCTGCATTGGGCTCTGTGCTGACAGCTCAGAGCCTGGAGCCTCCTTCAGGTTCTGTGTCTCCCCCCCTCTCCTGCTCATGCTCTGTATCTCTGTCTCTCAATAATAAATACAAATGTTTAAAAATTTTAAAAAAGAATAGGTATTAACTCTTTAAATGTTTGGTAGAATTCACGTGTGAAGCCTTCTGGTCCTGGACTTATGTTTGTTGGGAGTTCTTGGGTTACTGGTTAAATTTCATTACTGGTAATCAGTCTATTCAAATTTCGTATTTCTTCCTGATTCAGTTTTGGTAGTTTATATGTTTCCGGGAATTTGTACATTTCTTCTAGGCTGTGCAACTTGTTGGCACATAATTTTTTCATTATATTCTCTTATAATCCTTTGTATTTCTGAGGTGTTAACTAATTCCTCTCTTTCATTTCTGTTTTTATTTCAGCCCTTTTTCTCTCTCTTTTTTTTTAAGTCTAGCCAATGGCTTATCAATTTTGTTGTTCCTTTCAAAGAAGCAACTCCTGGTTTCATTGATCTGGTTTTTGTTTTTATTAGTTTCTGTTTCATTTATTTCTGTTCTAATCTTTATTACATCTTTCCTTATACTGGTTTTGGGTTTTGTTTGTTCATTTTGTAGTTCCTTTAGGTGTAAGGTTAAGCTGTTTATTTGAGATTTTTTTCTTGCTTCCAAATTTATAGCAGTACAGGTAGGCATGTATTGCTATAAACTTCCCTCTTCAAAACAGCATTTACTGTATCCTAAATATTTTGGACCACTGTGTTTTCATTTTCAATTGTCTCCATGTACTTTTTTATTTCCTCTTTGATTTCTTCGTTGATGCATTTATTATTTAGTAGCATGTTATTTAACTTCCATGAATTTATGTTTTCTCCAGATTTTTTCCTGTGGTTGATTTCTAGTTTTATAGTACTAGGATTGGAAAAGATTCATGGTATGACTTCAGTCTTATCCAATTTGCTGAAAGTTGTTTTGTGACCTAATAAGTAAACTTTTCTGGAGAATATGTTTATCTCTAGCAATTATTCCAGTTAACTGAACTGACCATAAATTATTCTCCCCCAAATTAGGCACAAACAAGAATTTATCAATTTATCAAAAATTCAGCAGGAATTTTATGTGAATTCTTGCAGTATAAGATTGATAATTGGCACAGGAAACAGAAGTGAAAGACAAAAGTATGCAAAATTTCCACAAATTAGAGATAAAAGAGATATACCTTTCCCCATTTCACAGGTAAGAAGAGGCTCTTAAACCACTTGAGCTGTGCTCCCCATAGTACTTATAAACCATAACCCTGTCAAAATTGAACTATCAGTATTCCCTCTTCATGTAAAGAGAGACTGGGGTGCCTGAGTGGCTCAGTGGGTTAAGCATCTGATTCTTGATTTTGGCTCAGGTCATGATCTCACAGTTCATGAGTTCGAGCCTCGCATTGCATCTCTGTGTTGATAGTGCAGTCTTCTTGGGATTCTCTCTCTCTCCACTCACTCTGCCCTTCCCTCACTCTCTCTCTCTTTCTCTCTCTCTCTCTCTCTCAAAATAAATACATGAACTTAAAAAAAAAGAAATACCAACAACGCATAGGAAGAACAGAACAAAACAAAGAGATGTGAAGTTCAGAGAGGAGTATAAGCAAATGTTCAAACCAATATTCATTGTTTTATCAAAATAAAAGAATACTCCTCTGTATCCTTTAAAAAGTCATATTGCTTTTATATCTGTCTATCTATCTTCTAGCTAGCTAGCTAGCTATCTGTTTCTTCTGACCCATAAGCTCATTTCTCAGTTCTCCTTTACGTATTTCTAGACACTGAGATGCTATTTAGTTTTTTTTAAAAACCCATAACATTTAAGAAAAGATTAAAAGGAAGCAGCCAATGGATATTTAATAAGAACAATAAGACTACCAAATTCTTGGCTGGTCAGATTCCACTAATCACAGGAAGTCACTCTGTGCAAATGAAGGTTCCTTCCCTTGAAGGAACCAGAAATACAATCTTGGCATTCACTCCTTAGAGTTAGTTGCTTTCCTTCAACTGTCCTTTAGTGATGTAATTTCCTCTGCCTGCTTATTATCCCTGGAGGCAGCACCTACTGGACAAATACAAAAGGTTCCTCTGTTACTGCCACTTTCCTCATTCAGTTGATTATTCAATCATGCACACATATTAACAGTCATTTATTGCGTGTCTATTATGAACCAGGCCCCAATATCGTGTTAAGTAATGCGGATATAAAGATGAAGGAAATGCAGATCCGTGTCCCATCCTTCTGAGGGTTCACAGCCTATCAGGAATGAAAATCGTGGGTGTGGGCCACAAAATGGGGTCAGTAAGTGAATAATAAACAAAGCCAACTTTTATTGAGCACTTCAAATGTGCTGCTTCCTGTGTTAACCGCTTTCTGCACTAACTCAGTTAATCTAGCCAATAGACATTGTGGTAAGTATTATCTGTGGTCTTATTTTATGGATTAAAAAAATGAGATGTAAAAAAAAAAGGAATTCGTTCAAACAGTAGATAAACAGTGGTGCTCCCACTGCAGTCTGGCTCCAGAACCTGCGTTTCAAGCCCCTGGTCCAGAGGACAGAGCACTTGCTACCTGAAATCCTAATGTCCCCTTGAACTTTACCAGGGAATTCCACAAGTTGGATCTAGAAGAAAGAGGGCCACTAAAGTGCCTGAATGTGTCTTCCTGGCAGAGGGAGAAATCAATGTAAAAGGAACTTAAATAGCCTTGAAGAATAAAAGAAGTCACTGAACTGTGGAATGGAAGTGATACCTGGGATGGGGAGTGGTGTTGCCCGGGGAAAATGCAAAACGCAGCAGAGATTTGACAGCCGACAGGTGGCTAGTTAGAAGCACAGTGCTAGGCCACTTAGCTATCATTCTGTCCTTACCGGTCCTCAGGTGAGGCCCCTGCAGAGGCTGGGGTTGGTCACTGCTGCTGCAGAATTCCCACTTCTATGGCTGGATAGTTTTGCCCCTTCTTCTGAGCACCACGAATGAATCAGAGCCCATGTTGCTTCTCCTGGTTATCACTGCTGATGTTTCATGGTATTTTCTTATTTTCTTCACAGATGCCAAATCTCTGAAGACTTTAGGGAAAATTTCTCTTCCCTTCTGGATTATACACCGTTAGGTAGGGTAGAAGGAGTCCAAGTTGGATAATGCAAAGACCCCACTGCATTCTGTTTTTCTTTCATAAGGAGGTTCTAGTTGAAATTAGCTCTCTGAGAGTTAACTCACTTTTCTCCCATCAAGCTTAGACTTGTGTTCATAAAAGGCTGCTCTTTAGACACATTTGAATATCATCCTACACTGGAATTAGAATTATTCCTCTGCTAACAGATTAAGGCTTAGTTTACCTGCTTAAGGCTTCCTTTGAAAAGAATTATTTCTTCTTGTAATCAGAACATTGGTGGCCCACTTAGCTAGTTTGTTAGACTGCTTGGATAAGTGTGAATTGTGTAATGCACAAAGCACAGGCTTAATCCTTTCCTGATACCCCTGTAAATCCATCCATTGAGCATGAAATAGTGAAGAAAGGTAGCCCATTCCCATAGGCCTCTTCTCCCACTATTCCTCCATCAAACATCCCCAATCTCCCACTACCCTTTGCTCAGCACTGAAAATACAAAAATGCAGCCTCTGAGAGCAAAGACCTTAAAAATACAAGAGGGACCAAAACCAAGTGTAATAAAACATGAAATCCTATGTATGCATTTACTAGAGCATTAGCACTGAGGAAGGAATCATCATCTTTGATGACAGGGGCATGAGTGGGTAGGAAAAGAACAGGTACTATTTAACCAGAGTCTTGAAGGATGAATTGGAGATAATCAGGGCACAGGGGTGGGAGTGGTGTGTGTGAGTAGGACCAGGGAGGGAGGAGGGACTGTGAATGAAGAAAAGGTCCAGAGGCACATGGTGGATGCTCAGTAAATACTGAATGGATGAGGAATGAGGAAATCGGTAATAATAAACTATATTTCTATAACATTTTACTGCTTCTAAAGTGTGTTTGCATAATTACTCCATTTACTCTTCACAATACTCACGTAAAAAGGCAGCAATATGGGCTCATGCTTTACACATGATGAATTTGAGGCCCTAAGAGGTGTAAATGACTTATTCACTGTGACAGGAGTGACACAACTAAAATACTACCGAGGCCCCATAACATGCCATTGCCACTTCCATGATGGTAGAATATCAGTAATGGCATCCATCAGAAGCAGCCACTTCCATGATGGTAGAATATCAGTAATGGCATCCATCAGAAGCAGCAAAGGGAGGAAGTGGCCCCTTGATTCCTCCGTCTCTAAATGTTAGTGCTTTGGCCTCCACTTTAGCTCTTACTTTAGATATATAAAACAGCAAATGCTTTGCCTGGAATGCTCTTAGCTGTTAAGATTCCTGACATCACACTCAGCTACCTGAGAGGCCCAAACACTCTCTCTAGCTTTGAGAGAATCCTTGCAGTCACATGTGGGTTCTGAAATGTTGGTATGAAGCCAACAAGCTATAATCTTAAACCCAATTCCAATATTGAAACGTGATATGATAAAACCCCTTCACAAATTTATAATGCATAACACTGATTATTCTATTGGGAGGTATTAACGTTAAGGTCTGCCCTCTGAGGAAGAACAATCCCTTTGCTCTTTAATAGGTACCACTCTCTTCCCTCTGGATATTGGTACTGCCCCCTACTATTATATTAAATCTTGCAGAAATCACCACGGATTATCATGAATGTCAGCATTAATGTCAGCCATGGTGGGCAACAAAGCCAACATCTGGGAGTCTGCAGAAAGGGAGCAGTTCTCTCGGGAAAATCAGGCAGAGTTCTGTGATGTGCCTGTCAAAATTCACATCAAGACTGATGGAATACAATAAAAAATGAATAAAACCTGGGGGAGGGGGGTATCATTAATCAGAAGAATTAGCAGATTGCCTCTCTAAATATTACTGTCAGCTCTGCCAGAAAAATACACATATCTTAGAGGAAACACTGGTAAAAATGCTGCATGACCCTTGTTTCTATATACAAGAAGTCAGAAAATATGAAAGTTACCCCAAATGTCATTGCAGGGAGAATATTCTACTCAGACTACTAAGTGAAATGGCAAAATGATCTATGTGACAATGAAACAGAAAGAACTAACTTTATGGAGGAAGATTGATGACAGGATTACTTTGAAATATGTCTATCTCTTTTATATGAATCAATGCTTACAGCTTTATAAAGTGTTTTACTTATCCTGAATATATGAATTGCAAAATTATATCTTCTTTTTAGTTTTTCTGATCTGTTATCATAATAGCATTTATCCCATATCAATCAAAAAGCACAGGTCACCAGCCTTCTAGGACTGAAAGTATTTCCAGAGTCATACAAAGCAATTTTAAAGGAAATCTCACCTTTTAAATTGGCTAACACAGATCAAGGAATTATTTTTGATAGATAGGGCTTTCACAGTGCTCTTCAAATTTCACTACATCAGCAACCACAAGCATTTACCTACAGAAGTCTGTACCTAATTAATTTGAAGTTGATGATGACAATAGCAATGGCAATAAAGTAATGAGTCAGGCTAGTCTTTGAAAAGAGAAATTTAAGACAATGGCAATTCATTCACTCAAAAAAACATTTACTGAACATTTACCTTTTCTAGGTCCTGAGGAAAAAAGAAACAAAGTATATTTCACTCCAGCAAGAACAGAGTGGAATTGAGATAAATGGGCACCCTATAGTCTTCAAATATTAGCATCATTTCATGGGAAATCGGTAAAGCCAATTTTTTTTGGCCACAAGCTTTTGTTCTCACATCTTTATATTTAAAATGAGAGATTTAAGGGGCTCCTGGGTGGCTCAGTCGGCTGAGCTTCTGACTTAGCTCAGGTCATGATCTCACAGTTTGTGAGTTGGAACCCCACACTGGACTCGCTGCTGTCAGCACAGATCCTGCTTCAGATCCTCTGTCCTCCTCTCTCTCTGTCCCTCCCCTGTTCATTCTCTCTCTCTCAAAAATAAATAAACTTCAAAAAATAGAATAAAATAAAATGAGAGATTTAATATTGCATGCATACTTTTTTATTTATTTGGAATTATCTTCTATTCCTAATACTTATAACTGGATAACACTATATTCACTAAGGATAAAATTATCTTACATGGATATAGTTGCAAAATCTTGATCAAAGTACACTTAAAACTTTTTTTTTTCTCCTGATTTTTAATCTGGCAATACTTTTCAGAGTTTTATATAGGGTTTCCAATCCCTGATTCTCCATTTTAGTTTCTATTTTCCACTTTATGTTCCTGTTTATGTTGTCTTCTGAACAAGATATCTTAAAAGCACATTGAAATATCTTAAATAAGGTAAGAAAATAAATCACCCATTCCCAGATGAAAAAAAAAAAAGACTTTATTTTTCCATTACTTGATTTCAAAAATTTCAGTGGTTGCCACTGTTGACTACTAGCTGACCAATATTAGGGATGGTAAAATGTCATGCAGCTATAGAATGAAATTACATGTGAATGACACTAAATATAAGAATTAACAAACTGACAAAGGGTTTTTCTTTTCTTCTCTCTTCCCTTCCTCCTTCCCTCCCTCCATTCTTTCCTTGCTGTCCTCCTTCCCTCCTTTTTTCCCTCCCTCCCTTCCTCTCACCTCTTTCCTCCTTTCTTTCATTTCTTCCTTTCATTTGTAATCTCGACTCTGGAGTGCAGGCTCTATTGGTTTATGTCCTATCATTTGTGCAAGCAGTTTTGGGCGAGCCTGAATTAACTAGCAAGCCAATTCTAATTTTTTTTTAATGTTTTATTTATTTCTAGGAGAGAGAGAGAGAGACAGCGTGAGCAGGGGAGGGTCAGAGAGAGAGGGAGTCACAGACTGAAACAGGCTCCAGGCTCTGATCTGGCAGTCAGCACAGAGCCCGACGCGGGGCTCGAACCCACGAACCGCGAGATCATGACCTAAGCAAAAGCCGGACGCTTAACCGACTAAGCCACCCAGGCACCCCAAGCCAATTCTAATTTTTTACGGTGGTATTTTATCATGCCCTCATATCTTGACAAGAATGTGCTTGGACGGTCTGTTCCTTGATCAAATTCTGAGCAGTGAAAAGCACATAAATAAATGTAATGCATCTAACTGTAATGCAGCATGTGAGTGCTCTAAAGGAGCTGTATGCAACATGCCATGAGATGATAGGAAAGAAGGCAATTGATCCTGAGGGAATTTAGGAGACCTCCAACAAGAGTTAACATTTGATCCTCCATGGAATTTGCTGGACAGACAAGATGGAGAGGTAGAGTATTCTATTCAGAAGAAGGTGAGGAGAAATGTGGTTAATTCAATCAATGTCAACAAAATAATTCATTGACTAAGTGAATATTTTTGTGAATTCTTATTTTTAATTAAGTATCTCTATTGCCAAAGTCTAGTCCTACTTAGTCCCTGATAGAGTTAAGTGAGACATATAAATGTTCATGTTGAGATCACATCCAAAGGATGCTATACTTAGTCTGAAAGGACAAGAAAGTGCTGTTGACAATCTCATAATGTTGTCAGAGTGGCCTGGATTACTTTCATGGTGAACAAAGGAGATCCCAGAAGTGTCAGTAAGTCAGAAAGGTAAGAGGTTGAGGAAGCGTTCTGAAAATTGGCATACATGGATATGTATACTCAGATTTGTGAGATTTCTCAGAAATCTGAAACTGCTTTATCTCTATTACATCAAATGGTTTGTGTTGGCTATTATTTGAGACATTCGAATATTTTGTTACACTTCCCATAATATTGATGAAAATGCTCAACTGCATGTGTTATTTTCTTTTAGTAGTATGGAAGGAGTATTTTCCATGTTTATTGAGATGCTTTCTTTCCCAGACTCCTGGTATCCACACCTAAATATTTTATATATCTTCCAGTTTGCATACATTATGAGTTATTTTTTGTGTAAATTTATTTTTATATACTATTTCTTACCTACTTTTTATATTTCTATAAATATAGACTGAAACTCTATTCATAGAATACATGTGTAGGTACATAAAATTGTGAAAAAAAAGTTATTTATTGCTATATTTCCTTTTCGTTATTGACATGGAAATTGAAAATCATAAACTTAGGAGTAAAGTGATCTGAAAGCAGTGAGATCCAAATGTTTTCAAGTTGTAGAATTTTATAGTTGAATGTCATCTTAGAAAAGCTCTACTCCAGTCTCCTAATATTGAAAACAGAAAAATGAAGTGAGGTTATGCGAGGCTGTAAAACTTCCTCCAGATTCTCACTTGTAAAAATTCAGGATAAGAATATCAGTTTCCCTCCATGCTCATGGATAGGAAGAATAAATATAGTTAAGATGTCATTACTACCTAAAGCACTCTACACATTCAATGCAATTCCAATCAAAATTGCACCAGCATACTTCTCAAAACTAGAACAAACTATCCAAAAATTTGTATGGAACCATAAAAGACCCCGAATAGCCAAAGTAATACTGAAAAATAAAACCAAAACGGGAGGTATCACCATCCCAGACTTTAGCCTCTACTACAAAGCTGTCATCATCAAGACAGTATGGTATTGGCACAAAAACAGACACATAGACCAATGGAACAGAATTGAGAACTCAGAAGTGGACCCAAAAGTATACAGCCAACCGATCTTTGACAAAGCAGGAAAGAATATCCAATGGAAAAAAGACAGCCTTTTAAACAGATGGTGTTGGGAGAATTGGACAGCAACATGCAGAAGAATGAAACTAGATCATTTTCTCACACCATGCACAAAAATAAACTCAAAATGGATAAAGGACCTGAACGTGAGACAGGAAACTATCAACACCCTAGAGGAGAAAGCAGGAAACAGCCTCCTTGACCTCCACCGCAGCAACTTCTTACTTGACACATCCCCAAAAGCAAGGGAATCAAGAGCAAAAATAAATGATTGGGACCTCATCAAGAGTAAAAGCTTCTGCACAGCCAAGGAAACAACCCAGAAAATTAATAGGCAACCAACAGAATGCGAAAAGATAGTTGCAAATGACATATCAGATAAAGGGTTAATATCCAGAATATATAAGGAACTCACCAAACTACACGCCCGAAACACAAACAACCCAGTGAAGAAATGGGCAGAAGATATGAACAGACACTTCTCCAAAGAGGACATCCAGATGGCCAACAGACACATGAAACGATGCTCAGCATCCCTCCTCATCAGGGAAATACAAATCAAAACCACACTGAGATACCACCTCACGCCAGTCAGAGTGGCTAAAATGAGCAAATCAGAGAACTCTAGATGCTGGCGAGGATGTGGAGAAACGGGCACCCTCCTGCACTGTTGGTGGGAATGTAAACTGGTACAGCCCCTCTGGAAAACAGTGTGGAGGTTCCTCAGGAAACTAACAATAGAACTCCCCTATGACCCAGCAATAGCACTGCTAGGAATTTACCCAAGGGATACAGAAATGCTGAGGCATAGGAGCACATGTACCCCAATGTTCATAGCAGCACTCTCCACAATAGCTAAAACATGGAAAGAGCCTAAGTGTCCATCAACAGACGAATGGATCAAGAAGATGTGGTTTATCTATACCATGGAATACTACATGGCAATGAGAAACAATGAAATTTGGCCATGTGTAGCAACATGGATGGACCTTGAGGGTATTATGCTGAGCGAAATAAGTCAGGCAGAGAAGGACAAATATCATATGTTTGCACGTATAGGAGGATTAGGAGGAACTTGACGGAGGATCATGGGGGAGAAGAAGGGTGGAAATGGTGGGGGAAAGGGAGAGAGGCAAACCATGAGAGACTCTTGAATGCTGACAAAAACTGAGGACTGATGGATGTGGGGGGGAGGGGGGGATGGGCATGAAGGAGGGACTTGTGGGGATGAGCACTGAGTGTTATGTGGAAACTAATTTGACAATAAACTATTTGTAAAAAAAAAAAAAAAAAAAAAAGAAGATGTGGTTTATCTATACCATGGAATACTACATGGCAATGAGAAACAATGAAATTTGGCCATGTGTAGCAACATGGATGGACCTTGAGGGTATTATGCTGAGCGAAATAAGTCAGGCAGAGAAGGACAAATATCATATGTTTGCACGTATAGGAGGATTAGGAGGAACTTGACGGAGGATCATGGGGGAGAAGAAGGGTGGAAATGGTGGGGGAAAGGGAGAGAGGCAAACCATGAGAGACTCTTGAATGCTGACAAAAACTGAGGACTGATGGATGTGGGGGGAGGGGGGATGGGCATGGAGGAGGACACTTGTGGGGATGAGCACTGAGTGTTATGTGGAAACTAATTTGACAATAAACTATTTGTAAAAAAAAAAAAAAAAAAAAAAGAATATCAGTTTCCCAGCTTCCAGCCTCATTTACTTCCCAAGATCTATTGTCAGTACCCACATATAACTCTTCTTTTTTTAATATAATCATAAAATAGACATTTAGAAGGGCCTTCGGGTGCCCAGGTGGCTCAGTCCGTTGAGCATCCAACTCTTGATTTGGGCTCAGGTCATGATCTAACTGTTTGTGAAACTGAGCCCCAAGTTGGCCTTGGCGCTGTCAGAGCAGAGCCTGCTTGAGTTCTCTCCTTCCCTCTGTCTTTGCCCTTCTTCCACTCATGAGCGCATGCTCTCTCCTCTTAAAATAAATAAAAAATATTAAAGAAAATTTTTTAAAAATAGAGCATAATGTACAGAAAGGATACAGGGTAGTTTGTCAGCAACACAATCATTCTAAAGTAAATTCATTACTCATTACTATCTTGGAAAGAGCAGTATCATTAAAGGATATGTATAAATTGTCTCAAATGCCAAAGATTTATCGAATCCAAATGAGTCATAGGTTAGAAGCTTCTTTCTAGATATATCCCTGCAAAATTAGAAACAGACTACTCAAAGATGTGGTACCATGAGTTCCCTACAGTTTGTAAGTCAACTCACAGAAGCACCAGACATAATTGCACCTATAAATTCAGACATTCTCCAGATAACCTAAAACTCTGCTAGAATCGAACTGGTTGAATGCACATGGCTGGCATTTCTACATTATTCAACAAGTATCTAATGAGACCACCTACTGTGCAATGAATGCACTTTTACACTTTGAGCTGCCTTCCTCATGGCTTCATGCTGTCTTGAGCCACGCTCGCTCCCCTACATGTTAGAGGGAGGATTTTTGAGGCAGGATATCTGGGTTCCAGTTCCTGCTCTGGCACATGCTAGCTGAGCAACTCCTCTCTAAATCTCAGGGCCCTTATCTGTTAAAGAGAAATAAGAATACCTATCTCATAAGGTTAGGGAAGGTAAAATACAATAACACTTGTAAATTACCTAAGCATAGTACCTAGAATGTGATGTGGAAATGGAAATATATAAGCACCAAACACTGTGATTCACTTTGGCTAACATAAAACTGTAAGTCAAATATTTTGATGGTATTTAATGAGAAAACTTAAGGAGGAACAACTTTTTTTTTGACACAGTGCTTTCAAATATCCAGGATACAGAGCTCTTGCTTAGTCCTTATTGAAAAGATAATAAAGAAAGTTGGAAAATATTTATGCATCGATTATCATAGAGACACAAGGTATAAAGGACATAAGATATATACCGATTTAACTAAATCTATATATATTGTTTATCTTGTCATTACAAAATTGATTTGGGGTTTTGTTTGCTGCAAGTTTGCTGCAAATGAAAAAAAATCTGTAATGTTCTGTTAGTGTTTTCAGAGTTTTATTTTTAGTGCAATGTATTCCTTAACCTTAAGATTATAATTACTAAGAGCTTGTTGTATGTGCTTTTTAATAGTATACTTATTTGTTAGAGTATTTATTACAGGAAATTGAATTTACTCACCAAAATCGTAAAACACTAGCTCTCTGATGTGCAGTTCAATATCTATGTCTACCTTTGTGAAGTGTTGTAATGCATCTACTATAATGTAGAATTGATTTGCTTGTCCATCAGAAAGCTTTTTAATTTAGAACTTTTCCTTTCGGAACTCTTTGCAAAGATAAATTTTTGACATGGTGAATTAACACTTTCATCTCTACACAAAACAGAGACTCTTTCTTCTACGTTGAATGGTAAGTACACAACCAATGCTGACTCTGACTAGTGGCATTAGTATTTTCATTACTTATGCTCTCTCCTACCATTTGACAACTACTCTAAGGCTGAAAGAATTAGGGAACTAGAGCCATTTGCCTTCTCTTAGCAGAAAACGAAGTTGAACGCACCAGGGTTCAGGATCAAGTTAACTGCTCTGCTGCCACCTGGGCTTTTGTCTTCATCCTTGCCTCTACCTTCTTATAACAATTGCCTACACATACTGTGGCCCCTCTTGGAATTTAGGGCCATGTTGCCTCTTGCTATTTCCTTTACTAAATACTGGTGTCTGAAGCCCAAGCTTACGGCCACCTGCTGAGAGTTCTCCCCTAAGTCCCACTGTCTCCTGGTCTGTCTACATGTCTGAACAAGGCCTTGCACAAGATACCCTGGGTGCTTGCCTGCTAAAGAAATGACAACCAGACACTGGCTTTTGTTATATTGTGCCTTGATGACATCCTACAGTGAATAAAACTAAATGTATGATCCTACAGTTTAAGTTAGGGACCTGGTGCTGCTTTTCCCTTTAAGCGTAAAGATCATCCTACCTAATCAAGACAGAGGGTGTCAGTCCAGTAACTGGTGAGCCTCAGGAGCAGAAAGGTAAAGAGAAACTCAATTGGTGAACTTGCTGTTTCCTTTTATCCTCACTATTGTGAACAACTAGGGTTCATTTGTGACATTAATAAACTGTAATTAAAGGGCAAACACAGCCTAATAAACATAACAGAGAGATCACGACTTCAGTGTCCTACTTCAGCAAATGAAGGCTAAATGGCTGACACACTAAGTTCTCATCACTAGTGTTAGAGGTGAATTTCTGTTTTCCCCTAAATATTACTTTATGAAGAAATTTAGAGTTCTAATATATATATATGGAAAATGAACATAACTTACTCATTTTTGAGCAAAATATCATAATCAGGACACAGAAAAGAATCACTTTAGCTGCTGAAGGAGAAACTGAGCTAATCTATGAATTGACTCTCCGAGTCACTGCTGCAGCCCCAACTGGCTCGTAGCGCTCTGAGCGCTCGCGGCCTCAATTCCCATAAGTCACATCACCTCTTCGGGCCTCAGTCAACCCATCTGTAAAATGACACTTTAAAAATAGGATTCTTGAAGGACTAGAAAGTGGAAACATGCGTGAAGGGCCCTGCAGGTGCCAGGTGCGCAGCAAACCGTGCGTGAAGTCACTGTAACGGACCACAGGGCTGTCACACACCTGGTCTCCAAGCGTCACGCCTGCGTGTCACACACTCTGCACCTTAAGCTCCGAGGCTCCAAACGCGCTCTTCCACCCGCTGCGGTCGGCAGCCCCTGATCTCATCACCTATCCCATCTCTGGTTCTTACTGGACACTTTGTCCGTGCACCTGGGTTTGCAAACGGGTCTTCCCCCCACGCAGGGGAAGCTGCGGTCTCAGCAGGCGGAAGCGATGCTCCTTTGAGCTGCTGAGGCTTCCAGCTCCTCTGGGCCTCACTCCCCGGCCAGTCTGCCTCCCTCACAGTCTGCCTTTGAGTAGCTCAGTGGAGAGAAGAAGAAAAGAAATTCCGGCACTCTTTCAGTTGGTTTTGGTCGTGGTTTTGGTGACATTGAATTTTATGTGAATCGTGTGCTCCTGGAAAATAGCAATGCTAAAAGAAATGCATCCTCCTCCCCAACCTTGTGTTCAGAGAATGGTTTATTACAAAGAAACATCCTTCCGCATATGACTTAGATAAGCCTTACACATGCTTCCCTTTTTTACATAAGACAAAACCAGACATGACTCTCCAAATCCCCATTCTTTATTTCATAAACAATTAGCTGAATTGCTTGCTCCTAATGATCCAAGGAGTAAAATGCTAGGCAATCAAACTTAGGTTCTGTTTCTTCCCTTTCCCCAGGCTCCTGACATTTGACCCAGCTCAGCCTGTACAGCAGTCCTCTCATATTCTAATATGAATTAGAGTATAGAAATATTCTAATAAGAAACTTCCTTTCTTCCCTCTTGCAATAACCCTTTGAATAAAGTCTCTTTTTAGCTACATCCTGGGTGTCTTCTTTTTTCCCAGCAATTTATTGGTTTGCTTTATGGAAAGGGAGCAGGGCATGAAGGATAGATGGAGAGTGGTTGAAAAAATATTGGAAGATAGAAGCAATGAATAAAATTTGTAGGTATTGTGTGTTTGTTTTCATAGACAATCTTCTTGAAGGAAATGAGCAGTTGAATGGGTGCAGAGTTGGGAAGGCATTCCCAGAAGGCTGTGAGATAGAAGCAGGCTCTGGATCTCTTAGTCCCAAATTGGGTTCCACACTCAGATCTGTGAGTACAGAAATCTGCCTCCTGGAAGTAAGGGATGCTTCCTAACATGGCCGCTCTTCATCCTTCACCTCCTGGGCGTCCAAGAGCAAATCTTCTCTTTATTTTCCCGGGACTGCTGTTCCCTTGACACTGCATCCCCCCAGCCTATGCTCTCCTATAGCTAAGGACATGCTAGGTATTTTACATGCTTCCACAACAGACAGACCCTTTTGCCACTGTTTATCTAATTCACTTCCCCCTAATTTCCATTTCCCTGGGGATCCCCTTGGAAAAACAAAGGAGAAAAATGAGGATTAAAGAAAAGTGTTTGTTTCCTTGTTTGTTTCTTTGCAAGGACATTAGATATATAAATCCTTATTTCTTCCAGACTTGATTAAGCCCACATTTTAGTCCATTTCGGGCTGCTAGAACAAAATGCCAGGGACTGGATGGCTTATAAACAACAGAGATTTATTGCTTACAGTTGTAGAGGCTGGCAGTATGAGATGGGGATGCCCGGATGGTTTCCTGAGAGCCCTTTTCCAAGGATGCTGATTCCTCTTGTACCCTCACATTGCAGGAGCATTCAAGCCCTCTGTGGCATCTTTTATAAGGGCATAATCCTATTAATGAGGGCTTTGCCCTCATAACCTAATCATCTCCCAAAGGCCCCTACATCCATCCATCCTTCCTTTCTTTCTTCCTTCTTTCTTTCTTTCTTTCTTTCTTTCTTTCTTTCTTTCTTTCTTTCTTTCTTTCTTTCTTTCCTAAATCCAAGTTATTTAACATACGCTGTAATAATGGTTTCAGGAGTAGAATTTGGTGATTCATCACTTACATACAACACCCGGTGCGCATCCCAACAAGTACCCTCCTTAATACCCACCCCCCATTTAGCCCATCCCCCCATCCAACATCCCTCCAGCAACCCTCAGTTTGTTCTCTGTATTTAAGAGTCTCTGTGGACAAAGGCCCCACCTCCTTATACTATCACCTTGAAGATTAGATTTCAACATATGAATTTTGAAAGGGACAAACATTCAGACCAGAGCACCCCAGAGCTGCTGAATCAAACTGCATTTTTACCAGATCCTTACAGAATTCATATGTGCATTCATGCTTTATAAGTACTGACTAAGCATTATCATATTAATATTATGTTCTCTATGACTGAACCACGTATAAAAGTTGAACACTTCAATAAAATAGGGAAGCTGAAAGAGAGTGGTTTGCATGCACTCAAGGCCAGCACGTGAATTCAAGACCACGGCATTCCTGTATCGTCCCTTCAGTCACGACAGGACATGGGCATCTTGTATCACCTCAAGAGGATGTTGTGTATGGGAATGAAGGGAGGGACTTGGACCTCGTTAGTAGTGAAGCCAGAAAGGTGTGATGCTACTCTCTGCCTTCTCTGTAGAAAAGGCTGATCCTAGACAGGAGTGTTTCCTGGTAAGTCAGTAGGAATAGGGGAAGACTAGAAGAAATAAACCTTAGGCCAAGCTGATTAGTCAAATTTCAGAAAATGCCAGAGGTATGCCCAAGGGACAGTTTAAAAAAATGCCCAATGACGCTTGGAGTTTACAACTGGATTATTTTGAAATTTAGTCTTATCAGTTGCTTCTCACATCAAGGGCAGAATCCCATCTAAATAGACCATTTTCTATTGATGGTATAATCATATTCTATTCTTATCATTCTTCTTACTGAATTTGCATTGTAGAGACTAACACAGATAGTTCACTTACTATGCCCCAGGCACTACAGATGAAATGTCCTATTTGATCTTGATAGTACATGAGGCATCAATAAAACATCATTATTGTGTTTTACAGATGAGGAAACAGAAAAGTTTACTTGCAAGAGATTCTAGAGCTAGCTGGCAATGAAGCAGAAATGAAAATTATTACAATTTATTGTATCTGACTCAAAAAATCCTACTATTTTCATTATACCATAATGCTTTACCACATATCTAAATATGGCCTCATCTTCAGTTTACACAAAACATTCACTTTTCATTTTCCTTGTCTATATCTACATAAATAATACCAGTTTAAAGTCATATGCTATTTAACCATTTTACAAAGCCTATTCATATATTTTGTTTCATAGTACTTCTCAACATTTCTGTGAAATGGGCACAAATGGTACTACTTCCTCCATTTTAAAGATGAATTATTTGAAATTTAGATAGATTAAGGAATTTTTATAAATCGAGATACCTACAAAAAAGGCAAGGTCCAGATCTGAACCTTAAAACTTCATATTCCAAATCCCTGACCTTCAAAAATATATCACACTAACCTGATCATTTTTGTGTATCTCTTTGGATATTGTGGTTTCTAAGGAAAACATCATAATTTATTTTAAAAATATACTATTTTTAGACAAACTACATACTGTAGGGGGAAGGGAGACAACAGTGAAATTATGTATTATATGTGGTGTCTAAACATGGTGTCTCCCCCACATGGATGGGGGCTCCCAAATGTGGGGCAACAATCGGATGGAAGCCCGTGGCAGGGTCAGGACAAAGAAGATAGTTTACCGAATACACCGCAATGGGGCTGGGGACAAGGCAGCAAAGGAGAGACTGTCTGCTAGGAGTTAGTGGGTGGGGGCTGTTTCTATTTTTATTTTTTAACATTTTTTTTTTTTTTTGAGAGACAGAGAGAGAGGGAGACACAGCATCTGAAGCAGGCTCCAGGTTCCAACTGTCAGCACACAGCTCCATGTGGGGCTTGAACCTAGGAGATCAAGACCTGAGGCCAAGTAGAGGCTTAACCAGCTGACACACCCAGGTGCCTCGTGGGGGCTGTTTTTAAAGAGGGAAGGTGAGGAGGTATGGCTACATATGGAATTTTCCCTTTTTTGGTAACCATGTTTAGATGTAAATAGCCCTTTGGTCAGTTATACCCTATAGATATTTTGAGGTGTGTTGCCTAATGGGCCTGTCTGTATTCAGCCAGAGGGTCGCTATGGGCCCTCTCTCCATTCCATTGCTCAAGCCTGTTTGCCTAAAAGCGGCCTTTACACTATATTTAGCCAACAATGGGATGAGAGTAAGCTAGTATATTAAAAAAATACTTGACATAAAATCTAAGGTTATTTTTTACCTTCTCTGATTTTATTACTATATTCTGTATGGAAAAATAGATAAAACATACATGTACTATGTAATAAACGATCAAAATGTAAACATCTAGTCAAGAGCTAAAAATTGCCCGAACATTCAGACTACAGATACACCTCTCCAGGGGAAAAAAAAAATTAAAAAAGATTCCAGATGGAAAGTCCAAGATAAAAGAAGGAATAAGAACAAAAAACAGGGGCGCCTGGGTGGCTTAGTCGGTTAAGCGTCCGACTTTCGCTTAGGTCATGATCTTGCAGTTCGTGGGTTCGAGCCCCGTGTCGGGCTCTGTGCTGACTGCCAGCTCAGAGCCTGGAGCCTGTTTCAGAGTCTGTGTCTCCCTCTCTCTCTGACCCTCCCCTGCTCACGCTGTCTCTCTCTCTTCTCTCCTAGAAATAAATAAAAACATTTAAAAAAAAAAAGAACAAAAAACAGTACATACATAGGTAGATGCGCACTGACTGCATTAAAATGTGTAATGGATCTACACATTTTTAATGTGTTAATACATGGCAGTGATAATTTGTAAATTGAAATGGGATAAAATAAAGTGCATTAAATTCCTTGCTTTATTTGGGAGGAAAGTAAGTGATTGATTGTTCTTTTTTAAAATCAACTTTATTGTGAAATGTAATGCATATATCGAAAGTCCATAGAACATAAATGTGTAGTTTAATAGAAAACTGAAATACCTGTGTATCCATCCCATGTCTTTACCAAGCCCAACCTCCTGTCCCTCCCATATCGCAATAAAGATTATTCCATGTAGTGTAAATAACTGACAATTAGCTTCCTTGATTGTAATGTAAGTGCCTGACATTAAGCTTTTGATTGCCGAGGCATCCACTCCAAAGACGCGCATCTCAAGTAAACACATTGCCAGCTATGTAACTAGGCAACTAGACATACGCCAGGCCACCCTACTCCTGAAGTTCCCCTTTTACAAAGCCCTGGCGGATTTAGATAGCTGACCTTCTGAGTGACCCTGCCTTTCCTTTCCCATGTTTTAACTCCCGCTCTTGTTTTACATTCACCAATAAAGAGTGCACCTATAGAAACTGAGGCATCCCATTCTCAATCCAGTTCAGGCAGAACCTTAGGCCTGCAGTCTCCCTCTTGTATTCAGCCCTGTAACCTTGCTGTATGGCCCCGGGGCATGCTGTGTACACTCCAGGACGTGTGAGTAATAAACTGTATTTTTGCAAAGTTCCCTGATGACTGTTGCTGAGAAGCATCTTGCAATCAGTGCTGGTCCAGCTACAACATTGGGAAATGTCTCTGGGGACTCACAAGTAGTACATGCCCAGGTGAGTGGCCCCATGCATTCCTAGCTTATAGCATCACTATCGATAGGCTGAGACCAGCACAAAACATCCTATTATAATAATCACTTCCTTCCTTTTTGTTACTATAATAATTAAGAATACTGACTTTATGATCAATATTTGTAAATGTTTTATGTTAATGAAAATAATGTGTACTCTGCAGCTGTTGGGCGAAGTGATTTATAAACACACACACACACACACACACACACACACACACACACCCATTAGGCCATATTTGTTAATGGTATTCAAATCTTCTATATCCTGATTTTTTGTGTGATTGTTACCAAGAGAGGACTATGTTAAAATCTACAATGACTGTGGGGCTTATCCACCACTTGCCGTAATTTTGAGTATCTTACCAGTTTGTGTGTGTGTGTGTGTGTTGAGGCTATGGTATTATTTAATTTTCCCGATGAATTCTTTATCCTGATGAACTCTACCTCTCATAACGTTTTTTTGCCTTAGCAAATCTATAGTAGGGCAGTTTAGGGCTCTATATAATTCATTGTTTACTTTCTCTTTTTTCTCCCATTCTGCCCAGCACACTGATGATTTTCCTGCATCCCCTGGGGATAAGTTTAGTTCTGGTTTTCTCTAATACTAAGAATGTAGTCCTTTTGAATCACAGACCCCCCCCCCCATGCCCAAGCATGCCTTGACTCTTGACTTCTGTACCCCTCCTTTCTACTTTCCCTTAACTTAAGCCAGAGAATCTAATTCCCCAAATGAAGGAAGTACAAAATCTCTCAGGGTTGAGAAGGCAGTGAGGCAGGACTAAGCCCTCTGGGTTCTCAATTCACAGTAAAACCCCAGCCTGGAATTTTTCCATTATCTTACCTGCTCTTCAGTGTTTTTAAAGTGATGTTTTATAAATTTTAGCCAATGCGTTGAGTTATTTTTAGTGGAAGAGTTCATCTAAATAATTTAGCCCACCTTAACTTGAAACCAAAATTCAACAAATACAGCATTTTAGCACAAAACAAAAAAGTTAACTGCATTTCCAAGGAATTTCAGAACTCTAGCATATTACTGATATTCAAAACTTCTGACTATAATAGGTGAGCTGCTTGAAAAAAATGTTTATTGAGTTCCAGAAACTCTACTTCGAATGCTAAGAGGCAAGAGACATGAAGCAATGAGCACAGGTTTGAAGAAACCAGAATGGTGAGAGTTGGTCTTCCTTACTCCGAGGAATGCAGCTCAGTGGTAAAGAAGAGACAACTGGGAGAGCAAAGAAGTAGTAACTGATGCAGGTCCTGCAGAAAGGGAAGCTGCTAAGTAGAGCCAAAGAGTTGCCAATTTATGATGAGACAGGATCACAGGCATGATTTACTGCCTACTTTCCATTTGGAATGCAAAGAGCCCAACATGCCAACATGTAGAAATGTTGTAGAAATGGCCACAGGGAAGGTGTAATCACAAAGAAATTCAGACTGCCCACGTTGCTTACATTCCCAGATTTCCTGCAGTATAGTTGGCTGTCCGAGGTTGAGGCAGGTTTTGAACATCCAGAGAGTCCTAGTGATCCTGAAGGGAGACAGTTTGAGGAAGGCTCCATGGATTTGAAGAGAGTCAGTGTTTTAGATAATGACAATGAAATAAAGCTTTTGTAGTTCTGGCATCAGGTCAGAAAGTGGACATCAGCAGATGGGGTTCATGACAGTCAGAGGCAGCTTAGCAAAGGCAGAAAGTGGGCAGAAAGTGGCTGTGGACCAAACACAAACCCTAATGTGACAACAGAAAATACCCCACCAACCACAGTATATGTTGCCCAGAGGAAAACAGATGGTGAAGATGAAAATCCAGAATTTCCTTCCTAAATAATAGTGAGAAAAGCCTGGAAACTACTGAGTTTTCTGTAAATGTTCAAATTCATGTGTCCTTTGCTCTGCAAATTGGAAAATAGTAATAACTTGGTACTTCAACTGGTTACATTTTGTGCATCAAGTGTTATGATTGTGCTAGTTGTAGTACCATAAGTGGGGGCTGATCTGAGATTCCAAGCGTTTTTCATTTTTATTGAGGTGAGATTTACATGACCTAAAAGAAATGGTTTTAAAGTGAACATTTAAGTGATATTTAATATATTCACAATGTTGTGCAATCACCATCTCCAACAAGGTTTAAGATCTTTTAATCCTCCCAAAAGGTAACTCTGTAGTCCATTCAACAGATGCTTAACATTCCCCTTAATCATCATCCCCCTGCTACCACCAATCTGCTTTCTGTCTCTTTGGATGTGCCTGCCTCTTTTCTTTAGCACAATGTTTTTGAGGTTCATCTGTGTTGTAGCATGTATTATATCAATACTTTTTTATGGCCGAATAATATTCCATTGCATGTATATTTGTTAATCCATTCATCTGCTGATACACACTTGAGCTCTTTCTGTATTTGGTTATTGTGAATATGTAAATCAAATATGTAAATATGTGTATTTGAGTACTTGCTTTCAATTCTCTTGGGTTATAGGAATGCGGAGGAGTGGAATGGTTAGGTATATGGCAATTCTGTTTAACTTTTTGAAGGACTGTTTTCCACAATGCAGAGCTATTTTGCATTGTCACCAGCGATATACAAAGGGTTCTAATTTCTCCACATACATGCTAACACTTGTTATTTTCTGTTTTATTGATTAAAGCCATCCCTTGCATGTGAGGTGGTGCCTCATTTTCATGTCATTTCCATTGCTCTAGTGACTAAAAATGCTGAGCATCTTTCCATGTGTTTGTTCTCCATTTGTATATCTTTGGAAAAGTATCTATTCAAGCCTCAGCCATTTTTTAATTAGATTGAGTTTTTGTTATTAAGTTTTAAGAATTTTTGATGTATTCTGAATATTAGACTTTTATCAGATATAAAATTGACCCTTGAACAACACAGGTTTGAACTGTTTGGGTCCATTTATATGCAGATTTTTTGTGACAAATGCAGGACAGGACTATATATGTATTCTCCCTTCCTTATGATTTTCTTAATAATGTTTACTTTTGTCTAGCTTACATTATTGTAAGAATACATTAGGTGATACATATAACATGCAAAGTATGTGTTAATCAATTGTGTATGTTATCAGTAAAGCTTCTGGTCAGTAGTAAGCCATTAGTAGTTAAGTTTTGGGGGGTCAAACGTTATACACAGATTTTTGACTGCATGGGGGGCATCAATTCCCCTAACCCCTGTGTTGTGCAAGGGTCAACTGTATAATTTGCATATATTCTTTTCCATTCTGTAGATTATCTTTTCATCTTCTTAATAATGTAAGTTTTATATTTTGATAAAGTACATTTTATTTTTTATTGCATTGGTCATTCTTTTGGTATCTTATCTAAGAATCCATTAACAAATTCAGGGTCATTAAATTTAGTCCTATATTTCTTTGTAATGACTTTATAACTTTACCTGTTTCATGTCTTTTGTCCATTTTTGATTACTCTTTGTACTTGGGGTGAGGTAAGGGTCCAATTTCACTTGATGTTGATATCCAGTTATCCCAGCAGCATTTGTTAAAGAGAATAATCTTTCTATTTTGGATAGTGTTGTGGCCTGAATTATATTCTCCCCCTAATTCATATGTTGAAGTCCTAACCCCCACCTCGATTGTATTTGAAGACAGGGGTTTGAAGACAGGGGTTTAAAGACAGTAAGTCAGGATGAATAAGGTCATAAATATGAGGCCCTAACCCAAAAAGTCTGTTGTCTTTATAAAAGAAGGAAGAGACATCAAGGATACATGCACACAAAGACAAGGCCACATGAGGACACAGCAAGAAGACAGCCATTTGCAAGCCCAGGAGAAACCAGCCCTTTGGCACTTTGATCATGGACATCCATCCTACAGAACTAAGAGAAACAATTTTTTTTAAAGCACCTGGTCTGTGATATTTTGTTAGGGCAGCCCTAGCAGACTAAGAGAGATGGTCTTGACATTATTGTCAAAAATCAACTGACCTTAGATGTATAGGTATATTTATGGCTTCTCAGTTGTATTTCATTGGTTTATATGCCTCTTCTTGGGCCAGTGGCACACTGTTTGAGTTGCTGTAGCTTTTTTACAAGTGTTGAAACCAGGAAGTGTGAGTCTTTCAACTTTGTTCTTTTTTTCAAGATTGTTTTGCCTATTTGGAGCCCCGTACAGTTCCATATGAGTTTGAGGATTGGCTTTTCCATTTCTGCAAAAAAAGCCATTGGAATTTTTATAGTAAGTACATTGAATTTATAGACTGCTTTGAGTAGTACTGCCATTTCAACAATATGACACCTTCTAAACCATAAACATAGGATATCTTTCTATTTCTTTAGGTCTTCATTAATTTCTTTAGCTCTTCCTGATGAATCAACCCATTTGTCACAATATAAAATCCTTCTTTGTCCCCCATAACAGATTTTTAAAGTTTATTTATTTATTTTTAGAGAGGAAGTGTGTGCATGAGCAGTGGAGGGGCAAAAGGGAGGGGAGAGAATCCCAAGCAGACTCTGCATTAATAGTGCAAAGCCCAACATGGGGCTGGATCCCATGAACTATGAGATCATGACCTGAGTGGAAAATCCAGAGTCAGACACTTAACTGACTGAACTACCCAGGCACCCCTGCATCTAAAGTCTGATGTAAAGAGCACATACTTGAATTATGTTTTTTTAAAAATCCATTGTGCAAATCTCTGTTTATTGCTTATGGAGTTTAACTCACTTACATGTAATTATTGATGAGGAAGGATTTTTTTGGTGTCATTTTGCCTTTTTTACTGGATTTCTTGTTCCTTTCCCCCTTCATTTTCTTCATTTCTGCCTTGTTTTGTGTTTAATTTTTGAAGCATTACCACTTTGGTTCTTCTCTCATTTCTTTTTGTGTATATTTATAAAATACTTTCTTGGTGGTTACCATGAGAACTACAATTACATACTAAATTTATAGCCATCTAGTTTGAATTAATACAAATTTAGTTTTAGTAGCATACACAAACTCTGCTGCTATACAACTCCTCTCATCTTTATGTTATTGTTGTTACAAATTGTATCTTTATACATTGTGTACACAATACCATAGATATATAATTATTATTTTATACATATGCATTTTAAATCATGTAGGGAAAAAAAAGAGGAGTTATAAACAAAGAATTTATTTATACTGTATGAGCTGTTTTGCATAAAATAGTCACTATTTGGGGGTACTAAATTCTGGACAGAAACTTAATTAACATATTCATCAAAGGGTAGAGACATCTGGTAAAAAGTAAATAATTTTTCTTTAATTAGGAGGAAAGCAAAATTGTCCTAGGTAGAGAAGTATTCATTGAGTGTAGTCAACGACCACAAAACAGTGAATATGTCCCTATCTTTTTGCATTTATAACTGAACTTAAATTAGATCTTGAGCTTTCATTTCAGCTTAGGAGAGAAAATTTTAATCATTCAAACTGAAGGTAAATTCTAGTTTGAAACTCAACCTCTTTTAGAGTAGCACTCTCTAGCACTCTCCTTAGCTCAGGAATTTCCTATTTTCCCTTTCCTTCTATTTGTCCCAGAGGTGATACATGTTCCAGGGAGATTTATAAATAAGTTGGCACTTGGGGATATATATTATGTATATGTATATTAGATATAACTTAACACTGGAACCAACTAAAAACTGGCTTTGGCTCACATGAAAAATACTAAATGGCATTATTGGTTGACATCTAACCATACCGCCTAAGGGCTCTAACGTTCATGCTGCTCTGCTCTGCAGTGCCGAGTTTATTGCAGATCAATATGTGTCCTCATTTTCCCTCATTTTGAGGTTCTCTAAGTATCCAGTGCACTTTTAACCATTTTTATGGGTTTTTTTTAAGGGTGTAAGCCACTTTTGGATGTTCCTCCATTTACCATATTGAGGAAATACACTCACAACTTGCTGCTCTAAACGGAGACAATAAAGTAGCCTTGGGACTTTCCCAGGGGCCTTTCACTAATCCGCCTTTGTGTTTGGGTCCCACTAAAGCTGTCTGAATTGCAATCACACAACAAACCCTAGAAAATTGACCGGGGACATTTAATCTACAATTTAACTTCCTTGGTCACTTCTGCCAATTATTTTCCTTTCCCTACAGTAAATGCATGGGCTCTTTATTGGGACAAGGGCAGGAAACTGTTCTCACATCCTTATAGAACTCTTTGAGTGGAATACATATAGCATAAATTCTAGGTCTGTTCCCTTTAATGTTGTGTTTAGTAAAATTTCAGGTTTTCCTAATTCATTTGTGTTCTTTCAGTTTAAAAATTTGACTTAGAAACTAACTTGACTTCTTTATTCTCAGTTGGATTTGCCCCCATCTGACTTAAATAACACTGATAACCCAGTGGATGAAAGCTTCCAGGTTATCAAAAAATGAGAGAAAGAAAAGCCTTGGTTATTATCAAATATTCTCTCCTGCCACACTTGTAACGAAGACTTGTGACTAATTGGATGACTGGACTTGGGATGACATGTTATCAGGATATCTGTATTAGCTTGTGTTTATAGTGGCTTCTTGTGAGAAAACTGAAGTTGTGATGTGTTACATGACTTGTCTGAGAAACCAGTGCTAATTAACAACAACTCTAGGCACAATATTTTTCTATTGCTGGAAGCTCTAGATCTGAAGCAGGAAAAATGGAAAGTGGCTTTTGGCTAGCTCGGTATCAGTGATTAACAAACATGACTGTACATTAGAATTGACCAGATGTTTTGAAAACATATGACTCCCACAGCAAGTATACAAATTCAGCATGTCTGTGGTAGGTTCCATACCTGTGTATTTAAAAATAATCTCCCTTGGAGAGCCTTAGTGGCTCAGTCGGTTAAGCATCTGACTTCAGCTCAGGTCATGATCTTGCAATTTGTGGGTTTGAGCCCCACATTGGGTTCTGTGCTGACAGCTCAGAGCCTGGAGCCTGCCTCGGATTCTGTACCTCCCTCTCTCTGTCTGTCCGCCCCTGCTCGTGCTCTCTCCCGCTCTCTCAAAATGAATAAACATTTTTAAAACATTAAAAAATTAAAAATAAATTAAAAAAATAAAAATAATCTCCCCAGGGGCGCCTGGGTGGCTCAATAGATTGGGTGTACGCTTGATTTCGTACACATGATCTCACAGTTCCTGAGTTTGGGCCCTGCAGCAGGCTCTGGGCTGACAGTAGGGAGCCTGCTTGGGATTCTGTCTCCCTCTGTTTCTGCCTCTGCCCTACTTGCTCTGTGTCTCTCTCTCTCAATAATAAGAAGGAAAGAAAGAAAGAAAGAAAGAAAGAAAGAAAGAAAGAAAGAAAGAAAGAAAGAAAAAGAAAGGATCTCCCCAGATATTTTTTATCCTTTATATAAAAAAAGCTTAATAACATGTGTAATGCACCTCCAGTTTGACTAAAATAGTCTTTCCTGGGCATCCTTCCATCAGTTCTTTCCTGATTTCTTCCAGCTCCCAAAGAGCAAATGGGAGGCAGCTCAAGCAGACATCAACTCTGATATATGCACAGCCTGAGGTAGTAGTTTTAACAGTTTTGTATGTTTCAGGATCATCTAGGATATTTGCTTAAAAATGTAATTATCAGATGCCACTTCCAAGTTGCATGAACTGCTTTATGGACACTTGATCATGGGTAATTAGTAAATGGAAATATGTTAGAATTTGATCTGAAGCTGGCATTTATAGTAACCTGGAAGTGAGGCTTTAGGCTCTACTCACCTCTTACGCAGGTCAACCCTCTTGGCAGCTCTTATTGTGTATGTACAAAAAGAACTTTATAGATGTGGATGCCAAAGTCAGTTTAGGTCATAGGGCTTATTTGCCCAAGCATTTGCCTCTAGTAGTTGAACCCTCCTTCCCTTGGAGGCTGAAAACAATCTGTCTCCTAGTCCTGGCTTTGGAAGATAGCCTGGCAGTGGGTAGGAAGTGAGCATACTTGTCTATTGGAGGATCTGGCAGGACAGCATGTAAAAACATTTCCCAAAGTATTTCTGAACCTGCTCCTGGAAACACGAACTGTCTTCCAAGCCTGCAAAATGAGCCGTGGTGTTTGCTCAGTGGAGAATCTAAAATCACTGAATTTGCTGATTGATAAATGCCTGTTTGGAGAATGAAGAATGCTTTCCAAGCACAATCCGCCTCTCAATAATTCTCAAAGAATACAGATGGCAAGAAAGTTTGGGTCTCAAAAGCTCTGGCATCACGGATTTGGTATGGACTTTAATTACTCTGCAAGTAAAACAGGGGACAGATGTACAAACACTGGGTCCAGAAGTAGGGTGAACCTCGGTATCAGCCCAAACCATTATGTCTTGGCTTCTTGTACGAATCCCTGTGAATAAAGAGAGATGAGATGGGAGGCCAAAAATCTGTGTGGTGAGCTCCTCTGCTTTTACTGCCAGATGAGGCAGGTGAGAAGCAGTAACAAAAATATTCCTGTCAGGAAAATTATTGGGGCCGCCTCCTGAGACCCAGCAATCTGTATCTCTGTATTGCTCTGTGTGTGTGTGTGTGTGTGTGTGTGTGTGTGTGTGTGTGTGTATGCAGGAAACTGAGAGACTATTTTTATTTTGTTTGGAAATAAGAATTTTTAAAATAAAATTTTACTTTGGAATAATTTTAGATTTACTACAAAGAATTTCTGTTACCCCACCACCTGGTTTCTTCCTTAAACTTTGGTAATGATTCTATAGTGAAACCAGTTGGAATTGTAGTTTTCTCTTGTGGAAGGGTTTTAACTACATATTCAATTTTTAAAATGTATTTGGGGATATTCAGGTTACCTATTTCTTCTTCAGTGATTTGGGTACTTTGTGTCTTTCAGGGAATTGGTCTATTTCATCTAAGTTATTGAATTTATAGGCATAGAATAGCTTTCTCTTATTATCACTTCAATATTGTTGATTTGTGTTTTATCTCTTTTGTTCTTATCATTCTGGCTAAATGGTTATTAATTTTGTTGATCTTCTCAAAGAACCAAGTTTTGTTTTTATTGATTTTCTCCATTTTCTATTGATTTCTGCTCTTATTACTTTCTTTCCTCTTATTACTTTATATTTACTGTACATTTTTTTCCCCACTAGTTGCCTAAGGTAGAGTTTGCATTCTGTATTGAAACAAACCCTCTGGCACATGTTATAATTTTGGAATGGCTAGTTGGTGAGATCAAATTCCTGTTTTCCTGCTGGGCTGTCTTGTGAAGATTGATCTTCCTCTACAATTTTATTCCATGCTAATGTTATTTAAGTAATTATAAATGAGAAGACCTCCTTCTACTTGTACACAATGTCACTTTACCCACTTGCCCTAAACCTCATATGCACAAGATAACTCCAATGAAAAGCTGAATTATTTACTTAATTGCCACAGATTCTGGTTTTCTAAGAGAATATCTGGATGTTTCCTCTTTCCTTAATTCTCTCCCTTTCTTCCTCTACTTCTCATAGCTCTATCCTTCCAAAACACTTTTCTATCCATAGTTCTCATTCTTTTCCCCTTACACTGGATGCCTCACTCTTGCAACAGAAGAGAATCTCAGTGTTTACTTCCTCCATTCCTCCAAGTCATGCCAGGAGTGTTGGAAAGGTTATGACCTCAGATAGCTGCTGAGTTTCAGTAATACTCTCCTACCTATAATAACTACTAGTTTTACCAAAAGGAGGAACTTCATATTTCTCTTCTTAGTGCCTGTGACTCCTTGACTGGAGGATGGGAATATTGACCGGGTGGAAGATAAGCTCTGGGGTCTTCAATGTCACTGTGTGTTAAGAGAGAGAGGGTAAGAGGTGGAGACTTCCATTTTCAGTCTGCAGCTAGCATTCTTACGTATTCGAAATCAAATACACCTCACAAATGCACTTCTAATAGAAATGTGTATCCCTTCTACAAATGTAATTTTATTCTACACCTTTTTGAATAATAATGCTAGTGCTCTTATATAGAAACTTTTCTCAGTCTCTAGGTTATACTACACATTTTCTCCAGACTAATTAACAAGAAATGACCCCACATTGCTTTCTACTCTCCAGGATCCTCCTTGGTCATAGGAGGGCATCAGAGTTTTCTCTTATTGTACTGCAGTCTATTTTTCTCTTACTACATTGCATCCATGAACTTTCTCTCTCCTTCTACCAATTCTTCCATTATAATTGATAAAGGTTCTCAACAGCTACCTAGTAAATTATAAGATAAAATTTGAAAACCATAAGAAAGCACCATTTACACTTGTGTGTATGTATGAGTGTATACATATAAAGTGATTTATTAACTCATTCCCTTTTCAGTGGACATCTAGATTCTCTTTTTTCCTTTTTTGCCATTACAAATATGCAGCAGTGATCATTCTAGCACTTACATCTTTGTGTATATGTGTATTCGTAGAAGAATAAGGAAAATCGCTGGGCCAAAACATATGTGCTTTTAATATTTTGATAGATATTGCAAAAATTGCCCTTTAAAAATTTCCCAATCACACTCTCATAACAGTATGTCATAACACTATGTTAGAGTGTCTTTTTATTTACAGCTTCACCAATAATGATGGTAACAAAAGGTTATTATAAATTTTATAGGTAAAAAATATTCCACTCATTTTATTTTGAATTTTTCTGATAATCAATGAGGTTGAATATATTTCGTATGGCAACCTATTGTTTATATTTGCTTTATTTAAATTTCATGTTTATAACCTTTGTAATTTTTCTATTGGATTGTTTGGCTTTTCCACTTAACTTGTAAGTATTTATTGTATTTTAGATACCAATCCCTGTCTTTTAAATATGATAAAAATATTGTTTTCCAGGCTTTTATTGTCAAAATTCATGAATTATTTTGTAATACAAATGTTTATTTTAATAAAGCAAAGTCTGTCAATCTTTGTTCATAGATTTTAGATACTATACTATATTTTGCTTTAACAATACATATGTACTGGGGTGCTTGGATGGCTCATTTAGTAGAGCAACCAACTCTTGGTTTCAGCTCAGGTCATGATCTTACAACTTGTGGGATTGAGCCCTGTGATGGGGTCTGCACTGGCAGCCTGGAGCCTGCTTGGGATTCTCTCTCTCCCTGCCCCTCCCTTGCTTACATACTCTGTGCACGCAAGCTCTTTCTCTCTCTCACTCAGAATAAATAAACTTAAAAATAAATAAATAAATATAAAAATATATATGTGCTCAATGCATATATTCACATGAAGGTATAATAAATAAAACAGAAGGTTATGCACCATTTTGTTGATAGTGGTTGCATTTGAGGAGGGAAATATAGATAGACGCACAAAGAGACTTTTAAGTTAGCTTTGTATATAATTGTGATGCAAAGCACAGATATTTTATAAAATACTGTCACTGTAGATTAGATATGAGTCTTCTTCCCATTTTCTTTATTCTCACTGTAATTATTTTACTCCTTATTTACTCCTCCATTGATACTGCTCTTGCCAATATTATCAGTGATCCCTAATTCTCAATGCAGTGGACACAGTTGTCATATTTTCTGACTTTATTTTGCATTTGACACCAGAATCCATTCCCTTTGTGATCATTACTAAACTTGACTTGTTGTAGTACCATTTCATTCCAGTTCTTTTCCAGCCCCTCTAATCACTGTTGATTTTTTACTCTTTATAAATGAAGAGTTAATTTCCTCAAAATTCATGGGACAACCTTCTGCTTATTCTTACTCTATAACCTCTCATTCAGTGACTTGATCTACAATGATGTTATTAATAGCCAGGTATAATGTGATGACTCTTAAGTCTCAGTCTCTACCACAAGTAGACTAAACCAGATCCTTTATTCTAGTTGAGGATATTCTATATATTTTGTATCAGGTTCTAAATTCAGTCAATTTTCTTTCTTTCTATTCCTCACATCCATTCTTGTTTCTTCAGTCATGCTGATCTTACTCTAATTCAGTCTCTGACTATTTCTCCTTTGGCCTCTGTACTTTCTTACTGTATCCACCTTATTTCATTTCCTCTCCATATTATCTTGCAAAAAAAATCTAATCGTATCACTTTTTTGCTTAGTATTTTCACTTGCCCATTATTGCCTAGAAGAAAACTCAAATTTCTAGGATGGCATCTATGAGTAGACTTCTACCTCATCTCATTACAGACTCTTGAATTCAAAGATCTGGCTTCTATTGAACTACCTAAAGTTCTACATGTTCTTCTCTTACATATTTTGTACATATTCTTTCTCAGAGGAACACCATTCCTCAGCTCTTCCATGGGTGAAATCTTACTCCTTCTCCTGATCCAATTCAGTAATTCTCTTATCAATAGTGTTTATTCCTACTGCCTCTAAACTTCAGATTTCTCTTCTTTCTAAGCAATAATGGTCCTTAGAAGGCATCACTTTATTGTAATGATAATCTTACCTGTTACTATAATTACTCTGAAAAACTTGAAAGGAAGTATGATGTCATATTTATCATATTATTCCCAGCACAAAGCATGCTACTGGATACATGATAGGTGCCTGACAAATCCTTGCTGAACAAACAGAATGAACATATCTTGTTTTTGTTTCAGGGGAGACTCTGAATGAAGCAGAAAATAATATATGACTTTTACATATTGTTATGGGATGAATTGTTTTCTGCCGTATTTATATGCTGAAGTCCTAACCTCCAGTACATCAGAACGTGACTGTACTTGGTGATAGGCCTTTTAAAGAAGTGACTAAATTGGAATAAGGTAGTTAGTGTGGGCCCTAATCCAATCTGACTGGTGTCCTTATAAGAAGGGGAAATTTGGACACAAGATATGCCAGGGATGCATGCACACCAAGGAGTGATCATGTGAGGACACAGGGAGAAGGCAGCCCTTGGTCAGCCAAGGAGAAGAGCTTCAGGAGAAGCCAAATCTATTGACACCCTAAACTTGGACTTGTGGGCTCCAGAACTGTGAGAAAATAAACGTTTGTTGTTCAAGCGATCCAGATTATGGTATTTTGTGATGGTTGCTCTAGGAAACTAATAATGCATAATAATACTAATATTTACTTGTATTTCTGCCCTTGACTTCTTATATTAGCTTTCTAGGGCTACTATAACAAATTACCACAAACTCTGTAGCTTAAATCAATAGAAATTTATGTTCTCACAGTTCCGGAGGCCATACGTCCAAAATCGGCATCCCTGGGCCAAAATCAAGGTGTCCACAGAGTCATAATCTCTCCGAAGGCTCTAGAGGAAAAAACTGGTTCTTGTTCCTTCTAGCTTCCAGTATCTATTGGAATTCCTTGGTCATTACTCCAATCTCTACCTCCATGGTCACATTGTCTATGCTTCTGCATAAAATGTCCCTCTGCTTCTCTCAATAAGGACACTTATGATTGAATTTAGCCTTGCCTGGATAATCCAAAGTAATCTGCCCATCTCAAGATTCTAAATGTAATCACATCTTCAAAGTCTATTTTGTCATATAAAGTAATGTACAGGTTCCAGGGATTTCATCTTCATATTTTTGGAGGCCATCATTCAGCTAACTACATTTGTCTTATTTGTTTTCTTTCTTCCTCCCTCTATTATTTTATTATTTCTTTCCCTTCTCTTTACATTTTTGTTCCCTCTCTCCCTTCCTTTCTTTCTGAGCTTCTTTACCAACTTACTTCCCTTCTACCTTCTCTCCCTTCTTCTGAAAACGACAAGGCAGAAGAGGCTCAAAGGGGCTAAATGATTCTTCGCTAAGTTCCTCCACTAAGATGATGACAGAGCTGTGACAAGACTCCCCAAGCCAGGACTCTTTTTCATGACATTACATACAGTGTCTCTAGTTTATATTTATGTAAAATCAAAGACAGTCAAGGTGTCACCACGACACTGAATGAAGATCCTCATTACTCTCTATGCATTGCTGAAAGTATTACATCTTAAGAAATTAGTGGCATGTCACACTCTGCTATACCTCAGGCAGAGGAAATGCCTGATTGTGATGATCATTAAAAGGATAGCAATGAATGAGAGGAAACAGGTTTTGTTAATAAATGTGTGTCAACAGAACAATATGTATGTATTATCAACATGATGAGTGTTTTTCAAAATTGGCTACTCTGGATTTCAATTACTAACTTAGTTTTTGTCACACTTCAGCTGTATCTTCACAGAATCCAAACCAAAATGAAAATATTAAAAAATGTCAGTTCATATGTTTGACTATACAATGCCATAAATGTGCATATGCTTTTTCCCCAGCTGAATCAATCTGCTACTTTGATATAATGTAGACACATCCATAGTTAAAACTTTATTTTTGTATTGTCAAGTAAATGTTTTGGGAGGCAGAAGACTTGACTACCCTTAGGAGTTTGACAGACTCTCTATAACCTAGAGACAAGTTACTTAGCCATAGTTCTAACTGACTAATATTAAAACTAATAATAGATACCATTATATTCAATAACTAGAGGAGCTTCTCCATGAACCAGTGAAAATCATTTATTCATTCTGCTTTTTTTAAGTTCATGTATTCATCTTCAGAGGGAGGGAGGGAGGAGAGAGAGAGAAAGGGTGGGAAAGGGACAGAGAGAGAGGGAGAGAGAGAATCCCAAGCATGCTCTGCACTGTGCACTGTCAGTGTTGCAGGGCTGGATACTCCTGAATCTTGAGATCATGACCTGAGCTGAAATCAAGAGTCCCATGCTTGACCGAAGGAGCCACCCAGGTACCCCTATTCATTCTGCTTTTTAAGTGAATGAGAAATGGTAACAACTGCTGAGGGAATGGGAAGCAATACAAGCAATTAACCAAGTTGATTTTTCTCTCATGCATACCTTTGCTTTTCCTCTAAATTAACAAAGTCTGACTCTGCTCTGTAACACCGAATAATCACATCTGAAGTTCTACTTAAATTTTGCTATACTGTTACATTTTTCCTTTTACATTTTTCATATACATTTATTTGCTTGTACATGGGAGGCTTATTAGAAATTGTGTTTTCTACTGAGGACTGATGGATGTGGGGGGGAGGGGGGATGGGCATGGAGGAGGACACTTGTGGGGATGAGCACTGAGTGTTATGTGGAAACTAATTTGACAATAAACTATTTGTAAAAAAAAAAAAAGAAAGAAAGAAAGAAATTGTGTTTTCTGTTGGTGGGAATGCAAACTCGTTAAGTCACTGTGGGGAACAGTATGCAGGTTCCTGAAAAAACTATAAATAGAGCTATCCTATGATCCAGCAATTGCACTATTAGGTATTTACCGAAAGGATAAAAAATACAGATTCGAAGGGGTACATGCACTCCAATGTTTATAGCAGCTCTACCAACAACAGCCAAACTATGAAGAGAGCCCAAATGTCCACCGACTGATGAATGTATAAAGAGGATGTGGTATATGTATTCAAAGCAATATTACTCGGCCATCAAAAAGAATGAAGTCTTGCTATTTGTAGCAATATGGATGGAGCCGGAATTTATTATGCTAAGCAAAATAAGTCAATCAGAGAAAGACAAATACCATGATTTCAGCTATGTGTGGAATTTAAGAAACAAAACAGGGGTGCCTGAGTGGCTCAAGTGGTTAAGCATCAGACTTCAGCTGGGTCTTGGTCTCATGGTTCATGGGTTTGAGCCCTGCATCAGGCTCTGGGCTGATAGCTCAGACCCTGGAGCTTGCTTCGGATTCTGTGTGTGTCTCTCTCTCTGACCATTCCCCACTTGTGCTCCCTCTGTCTCTCTCAAAGAATAAAGATAACATTAAAAAATTTTTAAAGAAAAAAAGAAACAAAACAGATGAACATATAGAAAGGGGGTCTGGGGGAGAGAAGAGCGGGAAACAAACCAAAAAAGACTCTTAATGATAGGGAACAAACTGAGGATTAATGGAGGGGAGGTGGGTGGGGGATGGGCTAGATGGGTGATGGGTACTAAGGAGGCTCTTGTGATCAGCACTGGATGTTGTATGTAAGTGATAAATCGCTGAATTCTACTCCTGAAATCAATATTGTACTGTATGTTAACTAAAGCTTAAATTAAAAAATAAATATAATAAACTTTTTAAAAAATCATACGAAGTAAAAAAAAAAATTGTGCTCTAGGGAACATGTTTAAATTTCGTTTTTTTATGTTTAGTAATAATTTCCACTTGATGGAATTTAACTGGAAAGATTGGAAGAGGAGAGGCTGTGGGCAAGGAGGGTAACTTGGGAGTCACTGGCTTGTACTTAAGTTCTTTTCAAGGGATCATCAAGAGCGTGGTAAATTACAAACAAAGAACATAGTGCCAATTTTTAAAATTTTGGTGCCCAGAATTATCTATTACTCTTTTAATGATCTTTCTAACACATGAGGAGTAAGTTGAATATTTTCTAAGTCTAGGAACTTTAGATGTGGTTTTTAGAAAAAACTGTTAGAGCTAATGAAAATACTGCCCAGTGTCCATCAACCTTCTCCTACATTTTATAGGAAGTCTCAAACTGCAACTACAAAAAGACATACAGAAAAATGAATAATAAAGAAAAAGTAGGTAGTTGGAGAGAATTGGCCAACATAATCTGCCTTAGAAATTGCTCCCATAACTTGCAATAATTAGAGAACACAGCAGAGTTGAGTCTTGGAAGAGACAACACCTCAAGTCACTGGGAACCACTAGAAAGTTGAATGAGATGTGAGTGAAGAGGTTATGGAATCACTTACAGTGTTTTCCTGGGTTTGGAGGAGTCCAGTGTGAAGTTACCCTGGGAGGAGCTAATGTTCCAGAAGTCTCTAGATCTGATGGAAAATTACCCATGAGTATACACAGAGGCTTCCATTGGCCAGTTATAGGGCTTGTTAATAACGTTTTAATCAAGCCTTTCCTAATGTTCATTCATGATTTCTGTAGGAGACAGAACTGTGATCCCATGTGGAAACTAGTAGAAATGCATTTCTTTTTGAAGAAATCAACCAGATTTAAATCAACTTTAAGTTAAACATCTTTCCTTCCCCATAGTTTAAGAACTTCTGAAAATGTTTTGTATGTATTATAACGTTGTGTTATTTAATGCATCATTATTTGTTACTTTTTTATTTCCTATGATCTTAAGCAATAAAATTCATGTTAACCTCACTTAACTAAATCACCTTCTAGTTTTTCTTTTTGCTTGCTTGCTTGTTTTGGCTTTTTAAAAATGTTTATTTATTTTGAGAGAGAGAGAGATCATGCGAATAGGGGAGGGGAAGAGAGAGAGAGAATCCCAAGTAGGCTCTGCTTGCTTTAACCCATGGAGCTGTGAGATGACCTAAGACAAAATCAAGAATCAGACGTTGAACGGACTGAGACACCCAGGTGCCCCTGCTTTGGCTTTTATCTAATCTTATAGTTTTTAATACCAAAGACTTTGAAGCAATTTGTTAAATCCATGGGCCATGGACTTTATCTTATGGTAACCCATTTACACCATTGACTAGAAAGGCACCCTTAAGCCACTTGGTTAAAGGCTCTCTTTTAGTTTTCTTGCTTCCTGTACAGAGGGAGGAAATTGCTATTTGGAATCCTGATTAATAGGGATTATGAAAATTTTATTATATACCTTGTGTTAGCCTTATAGTAAGCATTCAAAAAAGGTTAGCTATTATAATATTCAGTGTATAAAACTCACTGCTCTTCTCACAGTGGCTTGAGTCTTACCATAAAACAGGAAGTGTCCACATCCTGACACAAGTTGCCTATCTGGATTTGCTTTATCTTTTTACCAATTGCCTCTTGTATAAAAGCTTTCAGAGAGAGAAAAGAATGTAATCCTGACCTTCCTTTGTAAAGCTGAATTTCTCATTTCCATTTAGAAGTAATTGTTTTCCTCAGATTATTAGTGTATTTAGCATATTACTTTATCTTGAATATTCATTCAATAAAAAGAAAGCCAGGGTCAGTCAGTATTCTAGGCTACTTTTCTTTTTATTTTGAGTTTCTATTCTCTGTTAAACATTGTATTAGGGAAAGATTAAAACAAGAAAAAAATACCCAATAACAACAACAAATAAAATCCATAGGTTTTCACCTTAAAGATCCTGGTTAGAGACTGTATTAGAAACACAGCTTGACCAAATTTAGGCACAAAGACACTTTACCAGTTGCAGTAACCAAAGGGAAGGTGGGTGGTGGTGCAGCCAGGCCTCGGAGGCACTGGGGACAGTGGTACCCTCTTTGCCAGCCCCTGTTTCTCTGTGGTGGTCTCTCTACCTCCTGCAAGCCGGCTTCTTCCATGAGTTCTTCAGTCTGGCTCCGATGCCTCTTGTCTTCACCTCTTCACCATCCGAGAAGGACTGAGCAGAGCTGAGGTCCCAGAGAAGCAATCTGACTGCCTGACACAGTGTCTACACCCGTCCTTGTGTCCAAGAAGGTGTGCAACTGTGACTGGCAGCCTTCACTAGAATCCCGTTGTTCCAGTGAAAGAGGAAAGATGAATATACCAGAAAATTAGAAGTGATGCTTCCAGATAATTGGGTAGAGATGGAGGCTGCTGGGGCAAATAAAGAATATCTCTATGAAGGTAGCTTTGGTGTATGACTGCCTGAATTTTTGTTCCGAATTTCCAGCTTTCAGTCCATGTGACCTTGGAGGAGTGACATGCCTTCTCTGAGCCTGTGTCCTTACCTGAAAAGTGGGGATATAAAATAAGTGCCTTGTGCACATTGTCTGGCATGCTGTAGTCACCCAATAAGTGAATTTCCCTATTTTTTAAAGTGAATAGATACTTTGGGGAGTTAGTTGGGAAATACTTTAGTTTTTTAAAGTAAGCTCTATGCCCCATGTAGGGCTCAAACTCACAACCTCAAGATCAAGAATTGCATATTCTACTGACTGAGACTGTCAGGCGCCCCAATAAGTGAATTTTCTTATTCTAATTATCATGTCCTCTGACCTGGCTAAATGATCCCAATCTCTCATTTAAATGAAGCTAATACAATTTTCCATTCTGAAAACAGAGAGCTGGGTTAAATTCCCATTGGGGTTCCTGCTACCAACTTGATGACAAGAGCTGAAATAATAGCCACGATTGGTAGCATGGGAGATAGCCAGTCTTGTTTTCCAGGAGTTCATTTACCTCCCAAGAGAATAACATTTCTGGGTTCCTGTCAGGAGCTGTCACCATATACACAGTCTGTTGAACTCAAATTGGCAAAAATTTGTAGAGTTATTTAGTTTTACCACAAACCTTTAGATCAGGTGATAGGGCAGGGTCTGGGGACCTCAGAAAGCTCTTAGCTATTCTCATGTTAACTTTTTCCTGATGACTCTCTTGGGAGGCTGCTTATGGAAAGGGCTTGAGGGCAATTTAAGCCTTCTCCAGAGAATTTGTCTTAGCTTGGGAGTGTGTAGCCAATGAAGTGTCAAAGAGATAGTAGGGATTTGCCCCTGCACACATCCCACGTGAGATAACAATAACAAAAAAAAGTGTATTTCCAAAGCCCTCAGACACATAAATTTTCCCTAAATGTCTGCTAGGAATAGCTTTAGATATTTCTGAGAAGGCTGGCAGTTCATTTATGTTTGGCAGAACGCATCCTGTGCAGCCATGTGCAGCCTTCCTAATGCCTGGCTTACGCAGAAGCATGGGATCCTCGCTCTATTGATAAGGGCAGCATCCCTTCACCCCTTGCATCATCTGAAGGGAAAGAGTGTTTTCTTTGTTCTAAGTGCAACAGGCTGGACTGTGGCTTATGCTTTGAATGTTGATAACACGTACTTTGTAAAATAAAAATCGATTTGGAGACAAGTCTTCAAATCCACCAGGCTTATGTTTACTTGAGGCAGAAAGGTGTGGATGGATTCTAATGTGATCTCGTGGGGGTATTTCTCAAAATCATTTTTCACCCATATATTATTCCACTTCAAGGAGAAAGTTTAAAACAGCCTTGCTTGGAGTTAAACATGTAGTATTCTATCTGAACATAAACATTTTTCTTTGAATGATCATTCACCTGTAAGTCCTTGGTTTGAAATTACTCCTTGGATCCCATAGTTTTCTCCTCCTCTTTTCTTCCATCCATTACATGGCTGAATATTGCTTGTGATGCTTGCCATTTAGTCATCTATTCAGGTCATTTTGGTCAACTTATTCCCCACAGGAAGGATAAAACCATTGTATAGAATGCTGTGTGCTACATTCAGTATAATTTCCCTTTGTATGAATGATTGCAGATTTTTCTTATGTAACATTGGTTTGGTGCTAAAGTGAAATGTGGAGATTTACAGATCTCTTTCCAAAAAAGTATTATTCATGAACTCTGAAGCAATTAAAAATAAAACCACTAGAGAATGTAGCAGAATGTGGGAGAAATCTTGATGGTGAAGAAAAATATCCCAGACATAGTGTTTTGGTTTGTTTGACCAAAGGGGAACAATCTGAAATGGTAAGCAGCAGTGTGCTGAAGAATTTGCATGACAATACCGTGCACTAAAAAGTAAACCTCCGCATGACAGGTGTTTGACCCAGGCCACAAAGGGCCGATTTAATGTGAGGGATTGATTTCTGCATCCTGGAAACCACCAAGGAGCTCGCGCTGAGAAAACAATGCCAAACAGACCGAACCTGCAAATCCAACCTGCAAATCCACGATGACTGTCAACTCTGCCCTCCCGAAGCAGAATCTCCTGCAGCCAAGGGACCCCCTTCTTCTCCCTGGTAATTGCAACTGGCTTTCCCGGTGAGGTTCTGTTACTTTACTCATCACTTACTACAGGTGGTTGTGAAAGAGGAGTCTTTTGTGAGCGCCACAAGTATAGAAAGCTCAGACTCCGGTGCCTGGTTTACTGATCCCTACGCTCCAGGTACGGCCACCCCCAATGGTAGCAAATGTCCAGGCGGCCTTATAGGCAAACAGAAAAAGTCCATTTCCTTCTCAATCTTGTAGATGTGACCCCATCTTCAGCCACCAACCACCAGGCTGTTGATGCCTGGTTAGGGTGGGAATTGCTTGCTTATAAGAAGCAAATGATAAATAAATAATAAGTCCTAAGAACATCCCCACGAAAAACTACCCATAAATATGACCAGCGGATAAGACTGCCCCTTCTTTTTCCTACAAGAAAATTTAACACTCTATTTCCAGGGAATTAAATGGGATCTGGGCCCAGCCATTCTGGCAACTTATGCTTTTACCCATGTAATGAAACCTTTTTTTTTTTTTTCTGAAAAGGGTGTAGAAATTTAACGGACTATCTCAAGCAGATTTATTGGGTCCCTGTTGGCTTTTTTCTTCTTACACTTCCTGTGCCTTCATTCCAGGAGCACTTTGAAGGTTTTCCATCCCCTTTACCCACGCCTCTCATGCTGCAGCATCACTGGGTCACGTGCTCATTTAGTACATAGGAAAGACCAGGCACCGAGCAGCCCTGACTTTGAAGACGCCCCCACAGAGCGAAGAGGACATGTGGAAGGAAACCGGTCACTGCAGTGCGGTACCGTGAGACGAAAGCATCTCTGAGGCAGCCCGAGGATGTTGAGGACACTTGTGAGGAAGGGTTAGCATCAAGCGAGCCGATTCTTGAGCTCTTGAGCAGCAGATAAGGATTAGCCACAAGGACCAGCCTACAGGCAGAGGAGGAAAAGAAATCCTAACAGGTAGACTAGCATGGAAGAATACTCAGAGGTCTGGGGGCTCTTTGCACACTGAAAGAACTGAATATAGATAGTGGATGTGAAGCAAGTAATGTGTGTGCGCATGCGTGCATGAGTGCATGTTGCACATGTTCACATGCATGCAGAGGTGGCAGCCCTGAGGACACCGTGGAAGAAAAGTCTGCAACCTTCTAGGTTATCTGGCTCAATACGCTGTTCAAGTGTTTTCAGGCCACAGGGGATAATCCCCCTGCAAACAAGGCACATAAAAACACTTCTTTCTCTCATGAGTATGAGCATCAAACAGAGGGGGAAAAAAACTGAACCAAATCATTGCCTTTATTATAGGCATCAATCCAGATACAGATGGAACAAGTTGAGAACTAAGGGAGAGGGGCAGTTTCTAAGCCCCTCTTGTTCTGAATCTGTACAGTGTGACTTTACTATTATTATTTGAAGTGGTGCACGTCTACACTGCTCTCCATGTCAGCCCTAATACTCAACAATTAAAAATTCAAATACAGACTGACTCCAATTTATAAATACATTATGCACCTAAATCCTGTTTCTCAGTTTGCTGTTTGCTCACTACGTGTTCGCCCATAGAAACAGCGTTATAAAACCCACACCCATGTCCCAAGCCCATTTTCCTATTGTGTACTTGAGGCACAGTGCTCCTGGGTCCCTACTGCTATGGATGTCAGTTGGGTCTAAGCCATCTCACGTCCTGCATGACCCAATGACACTTCAGTCAACGTCCATACAACCAAGTCCTCATCTTCCCTCACACTCCTGACCTCACACTTGCTCTTCCTTTTCTGCCTCTGCCCTGACTCACTGCATCTCTGTCATCCAGACACCTGAGTTGGAATACTTGTAGTCATTCCTCTTCATCTTCCATGTCCCATCAGTCACTAATCTGCCTAAGGGCCACTCTCATCTATTCCTTCCTTAGCACCTCACTGCCCTAACCCAGGCCTTCATCTTTCTCCTCTGAATGAGTCACTGCAATCGTCAGGCTTTCTCACATTAGGCTCAGAGTGACCTCACTAAGACGTACTAACTTCACATCTTACATCCTTCCAGTGGCTCCATGTGACCTTCCAGGTGGTGGTCAATCTGATTAATTCCATGCACAAGGTATCTCTGTGCACACCAGCTTGTGCCCTACGTTCCAGTCCCCTGAAATAAGTGGTTGCTGCCCCCAACCCCCAGATATGCTGGCTCTCTGCTCTTCTTCTATGCCTCTACGCATTCCTCTCACCTTACCTCCTACCATTCCCTTGTCCTCTTTCAGAAATCAGCCCAGAACATCACATCTGAAAGTCTTTGTTATCTATCTAACAATTATTAACCGGCTATGTATTGAACCCATGTTGTCTGGCTCTCTGAGAGAACCTGGAGATTGAACGATCAACAAGAAAACAGTCTCTGCCCTCAGGAGTTTTGATGGGAAATAACTGAGCAAATAGACACTTATAAACAGGTAATTAGATCGGGGAAAGAGAGACTATACTGGAGCAGTTGGAAGTACTTAATCAAAACTGGAGAGAAAGATTCTGAGAAGTGACTTCTAAGGCAAGACCTGAAGAATAAATAGAAGTGGCCACCAGGCAAATGGGGAGGGGAGAGGGAGGGAAAATGGTGTTAGCTGAGGTCAAAAGACAAACACAGCAATGTAATTCATAGGGTCTCATGCAAAATGTAAATATGGGGCCTTTAGGTCAAAAGAGCAGGAAAATGAAAGTGCTCTTAATGGTGTTAAAATATAAAACTGTTTCCTTCCATGGTCTATTTCAACCTATCATGGAGGGGTTTTTTTTTTTCTTCCTTCTTCTACTTTTGGTGCTACGTTACATTTCCTCCTATAAGGGCACACTGGCAATACAACTGCAAACTGTCATAGGTGCCTGGGAGCCTGGCCTGAGGTTGGGAGCACATGTGGCCCACTGGCTGCCCATTCCATATTCCACCAGCAGCCAAACCAATGAGACTTCTGAGAGTAAGGAAGTTAAGTCAGGTATCCTACTTCCCAGGGGCCACAGATGAGCAATCCTAAAGGGATTTCAACCTCCACACTAGACACCATCAGTTCTTACTTGAATCAGGTGGCTGAAGGGCATGGCCCCTCCAAGTTGACTCTGAATGGGCTGTGGCACTGATAGCCTGAGGCATTGCCCCGTCCTGTCCTAGAATGCTATGGGCACAGTCACCTGACTCCAGCCCTCTCTGTGCCTTTGGCCAGGTTCATGCTCCACAGGGTGGAAGGCAGTAGTGGTTCCTGGATGGACATGAGGAGGGAGAGGCCATGTGGGGCACAGAGCACCAGGGGTGGACCTCCAGTTCTCCCAGAGAGGCCAGGAGGTGACAAGAGGTGGGGCAGTCTGAGTGGAGGCTTCAAGCATTGTCATATCCTCCACTGACCCATGGGGCATCAAATAAAAACACAAATTCAAAGATATGTTTATTAAGAATTTCAAGATGACTTCTGGAAAGTTGGCATAAGGAGATGAGGAGCTTTGTGGATCCTCTTCCAGTGAAATAACCATAACTGGTGAAAATTAGGTGTATACACACACATACACACATATAGTTTTGAAGCAACCATTTAAAGTCTCTAGAAATTGTTCTAAGAACATGTATCAAATTATATATATATATTATATGAACATATATATATATATATATATATATATATATATGTTCAAGAAGACTACCAAATCTCAATCTGTGGAGTGAGAGTTCATTTGAGAGAGCATTTGAACCACAGCCTCTCCCCTATATCCCCCCTCAGCCCAGTATGATAGAAGCTTCACTCTGATGGGATGCAGTCAAGAACACAGGGCTTTCTCTCCTCCCAAGCCCCAGCTCAGGACAATGGTACCTCCCAAGAGAGAGGCTACCACAATTTCTCAGTCCTAACAGCTTGGGGTTGCAGAGGCTCTATTCTAGGAAAAAACAGTCTGAGACCTAGAGGATCTCTTCCTCCCTCCAACTCCCATTTCTAGGGCAGAGCGTCGCCCCAACTTTGGCAGGCTCCAATAGTGGGGCTCTAATCACCATCACCCCAGCTCAAGTATTAGATGGAGGTTCTATGCTGGAAGAAGTAAATCAAAAAGACTAGAGGATTGTATCTTAACCCAGTACTCTGTTCATGAAGCAGAGGTGCCACTCTGAGAGAACTGAGCCACATTTTGTGCCCTCAGCTCTGGATCAGTAATTGTTTTGCTCAGGGAAGAGGCAGCTTGTAAGAACAGAGAGCTTGAAAGCTCTCTCCAAAGGAAATTACTTTATTTTGAATAGAATGTGGATCGTTCAACGCTAAGGGTGCTACTCATACCAATGGAGATCTTAGTGGTAATCATTTACAAAAATCTGGTTGCTGAATGAGAACAGCAAGCTAAACTCTAAACCACCTAGATGTGTATCAGAGACAGTCAAGGAAGGTGATGGCTAAGAAGAGACATCATAGGGTTGGAAAAAACTTCAAACACTAGCCCCAAAGTTTACTTCTGCAAAGAGAAAGACACTAATGGGATCAGACTGTGGAGCAATTTATACCTGAGGGCAATACTGAAACCAACAGCAAAATCAGCCAGTAATTAACAAAGCCTAATAGCTACATGTGAATCCAACTGAAGCAGAGAGCTTTAGAGAGACCAGGAAAAGAAACAAGACTCCTGCTGAAGCCACTGTCATCTCAGGGTAAATGTGTGCATGCCCAAGACTGTACTCTCTGAAGAACTACATCACAAGGTACATCCTGCTGGGGAAGTAAGACTTCACTAAAATAGTTCAGCCAAGCCACTAAACAAATAAACAAACAAAAACAATGAACCTGAGAGGAAGGTATTAGTATGCAGAATTGCTACGCTGCCTAAAATGTTAAGTCTTCAAAACAACAACAACAACAACAACAACAACAACAAAACATGACCCATACATAAAGAACCCACATCAAATATGTAATTAATGGTAAATGATTAAATGTTTTTTCCACTGAGGATGTTCACTCTCAACACTTCTCTTTAATATTGTACTGCCCCATCTAGGGTAATTAAGCAAGAAAATTAAATAAAAGATATCCAGATTGGAAAAGAAGAAGTAAAACTATATTTCTTTGTGGATAACATGACCTTGTATGTAGGAACTTATAAGAAATCCATTTATTAAAAAAACTACTAAAATTAATATATGATCCATTTCAGCCAGGTTGCAGGGTACCAAATCAATACACAAAATCCATTTGATTTCTATACACTACCAATGAAAAATCTGAAAATTAAATTAAGAAAACAATTCCACTGGGGCGCCTGGGTGGCTCAGTGTGTTGAACTTCCAACTCTTGATTTCAGCTCAGGTCATGATCCCAGGATAGTAGGATCAAGCCCCATGTTGGGCCCCATGATGAGCATGGAGCCTGCTTAAGATTCTCTCTCCTTCTGCCCCTATCCACTGCTTGTGCATTCTTGAAAAGAAAAGAAAAGAAAAGAAAGGAAAAGAAAAGAAAGGAAAAGGAAAGAAAAGAAAGGAAAAGGAAAAGGAAAGAAAAGGAAAGGAAAAGCAAAGCAAAGCAAAGCAAAGCAAAGAAAAGAAAAGAAAAAGAAAACAATTTCATTTATAATAGCAGGTTAAAAAGAATGATACTTAGAAAACATTTCACAAAAGAAGCATAAAACTGATATTCTGAAAACTGCAAAATATTGTTTTAGAAGAAATTAAACAAGACTTAAATGAATGGAAAGACATCCCATGTTCATGAAGCAAAAGACTCAATATTCTTAAAATAAAAATTTTCTGTAATTTAATCTATAGAGTCAATCCAATCCTTGTTAAAAACCTAGTTGGCTTTTTTTTTTTTTTTGGCAGAAATTGACAAGCTGATAATAAAATTAGTATGGGAATTCAAGGAATGCAGAATGGCTAAAATGATCTTGAGAAAGCAAATCAAAGTTAGAGAGTTAACACCTCCCAACTGTAAAACTTTCTATAGCACTACAGTAACCTAGGCAGACAGGTCTTGACATAATTAGACATATAAATCAATGAAATAGAATGGATAATTCAGAAATAAATTTTAAATTTATGGTGAGTTGGGGCGCCTGGGTGGCTCAGTCAGTTAAGCATCCGACTTTTGCTCAGGTCATGATCTCACGGGTTCGTGGGTTTGAGCCCGGTAAAGCACTCTGTGCTGACAGAGCCTGGAGCCTGGTTCAGATTCTGTGTCTCCCTCTCTTTCTGCCCCTCCCCTGCTTGTGCTTGTCTCTCAAAAATAAACAAACATTAAAAAAATACTTTTAAAAAAGGACACCATAAAGAAAGTGAAAAGACAATCTAAGAATGGGGGAAAATATTTGCAATTTATAATTCTGATATAGTTCTTACATCCATAATACATGAAGAACTCGTAGAAATCAACAATAAATGACAATCCAGTTATATTAATGCAAGGACTTTCCTTTTATTGTCCATTAGAACAGCCATTAGAGAGTTTTGAAAAATGATTGACATGATCTGTTTTATGTTCTTAAAGATCACCTTGTCTGTAGTGTGGATAATTAACTGTACAGCAGCAAAAGTAGAAGTAGTGAGGCCATTTAGCGAGCTACTGCAGAAAACTAAGGGGGGATGGCGGTAGCTTGCATTTAACATGATAGCTGTGGAAATGCTGAGAAGTGGTCAGATTGAGGATGCATTTGAATGTAGAAATTACATGCTGCTAGACAGTTAAGGTTGAAATTTACCTATTAAATTTCTTAGTGTTAGTCACCTACATAATTACTCTTTGTTAGTGTGAGTGAGTGTGTGTATTTATAAAACTTCTTGCAGACCCATGAAATTAAGACCAGGACGCTACCTCTATAAAATATTTGATGATGCCCAAGAATGCTGGATGGACTACTCTAGAAATAGCATATTGCAACATTCTAACAGAACTGAAAATTACCTAGGCAACTAGCTTCCTAAGAATGGCTCAGAGGATTGGATTTTGGAACCAAATCTTGCTTGCTGTGTTATCTTGGCTAAGTTATTAATATTTCCAAACTTAAAGGTATCTTTTATAAAATGGATAAAGTAACAACTTTTTGCAGGCTTGCTGAGAGAATCATGTTTTGGAATATTTTAAAAGCCTGGTACAGAACAAAAAGCTTATGAGTTATAGCCAGTAGAAGTTATTCTAATGCATTACTAGATCAAGGAAGTTTGGGTTTTCAATCATCCTCTTTGTATACAAACAAATGTGTACCTACTGTGACATGATAGGACTATTCAGTTTTTTTAAAAATCCTGTGAAATTCTCAGTCATTAAATACAATAGGATAATAGTCATTGGCCTCAGTGCCCCAACATCTTTTCAAAATCCATTGTTTGATTCCTCAAATTTAGAGAGAATGAGAGAAAGTTTTAGAAGCAAAATTATATTCCTGCATTAAATGAAGAAATCCCAGAGATTTTTGGCTACAAAACAGATGAAAATTATAAACTAATATCTTAAAAAATACAATAAAAATTGACATTTTTATTTTAACTATTTTTATTTTTAATCTTTTGTTTCTTTACATTAAAATTATATAGAAAATATGAAACAAAAGCATAAGTCTGAACTAGAAAACTCAACCAGATGATGTGGGATAGTGAGCTGACAGAAAGGAAATAGTTTTTTTGAAAAATGAACTGAAGATTAAACTAAGAGAAACCTTAGACAACTAAGCATCAGGGGCACCTGGGGAGCTTAGATGGTTAAGTGTCTGACCCTTGATTTTGGCTCAGGTCGTGATCTCACAGTTTGGGAGTTGGAGCCCCATGTTGGACTTTGTACTGACAGAGCCTGTTTGGGATTCTTCCTCTCCCTCTCTCTCTGCCTCTCTCTCTCTCTCTCAAAATAAATAAAAAAACTTTAAAAAAGAAAACAAACATCATGGAAAGTGCTTTAAAATATATAGAAGATTAAAAGAAGAAAATTTTGAAATGGAAAAGAAATTACAAAAGATATAATGAATCTAGAAAGTGACAGATATGGAAGATAAGAAAAACTCCAAAATACATGTAAGCTGAAGAAAAGAAAATTAAAGCAATGGAAGCTTTTAATTTTAAAAAAGTACTACACTAAAGGGACACACTATATATCTGGGGAAATTGACAGAAAATATTCAACACTGAGACATATTCTATCAAAACCATTGTACTTTAAAGGAAAAAAATCATTTGGACATATAGGCAAAAAGATCAATTCATTTACAAAGAAAAAAGTAATGAGATCGTCAAACAATTTTTAAGCAGTTCTACTTTATGTTGGAAATGAGAGAGTTAAGAAAATCAAAAGAAAAGAAACAGTTTAAAAAAGGAATTTTAAAATATATAATATAGTGTGTTGAATAGTGGCCTCCAAAATATAAGCCCAAGTCCTAACCCCAAGTACCTGTGAATGTGACCTTGTTTGGAAATAGAATCTTGGCAAATGTAATTAAGTAAAAGACCTCAAGATGAGATAGTCCTGGATTAAGATTGGGCCCTAAATCCAATAATGAGTATCTTTATAGAGATATTAAGAAGACACAGAGATGCATAGAGAAGATTTTATGAAGGTGGAGGCAGAGGTTGTCATTTGCTACAACAAGTCAAGCAACTCTAGGAGCCACCAGAAGTTAGAAGTGGCAAAGGATTCTCCTGTAGAGCTCTGGAAGAAGGGTGGTTCTTCCTATATCTTGATTTTGGACTTCTGGTCTCCAGAACTGTGAGAGAATACATTCCTGTTGTTTCATCATACCTTAGTTTATGGTATTTTGTTAATGGCAGCCCTAGGTAACCAATACAGATTTTGGTAGCTGTAAGTATCCTGCTTCTATTACAAATACCTAAACATGTGGAAATGGCTTTGGAACTGGTTAATGGGTGGAAGCTTGAAGAGTTTTGAGATACATGATAGAAAAAGCCTACATTGCCTTGAAGAGATTGTTGGTGAAAATATGGACATTTAAAGTGCTTCTTATAAGGTCTCAGAAGGAAATGAGGAACATGCTATTTTTTGGAAATCAGAGGAAAGGCAATCCTTGTTATGAAGTGTTACAACATTTGATTGAATTGTGCTCTACTGTTGTTTGCAAAGAACAGAAAAAAAAAAACCACTAAGCTGAGGAGATTTACAAGAAAAGTGTTGGAGGCATAGCCTGGTTTCTCCTTGATGTTTGTAAAAAAAATGAGAGGAAAGAATTAAATTGAGGACATAACTGTTGAGTAAAACAAACTAACAATTGTTGATTTGGGAGGTCTTTGTCCTATCTAGATTGTGAATGAACTAAATTAAGAAATCCACTGCTGGAAAAGCATGCACTGGATAGAGGATCAAGGGTTTGCCTGGATAACCTTTTAGTGAAAAGAGTAGTCATGTGACTAATGGATCCACTTCACCATCTCAACCCAAGTCAGAAAAAAAATACGAAGTTACTAGGGAAAGGTTTGTGGAGGATCCTCTTGTCTAACGGAATCAATACCATAGAAGACATGGGAGAACCACAATGTTTTTTTGAGACTGTAGGATCAGCAAAAGCATTGCCAGCTCAGACCGAAGAGGATAGAGTCAGGACCAAGTGAAAGAGGACAATCAGATTTCAAAAACAGTATAGGTAGGACACACGTTGATAGAGCTAATCACCTACAAACATGTAATAACTTTCAAGATAAAGGAACCATCTCCAAGAGCATAACTGTGGGTGCAGAGGAAGAAGCCAGAGTGGTGGACCCAGAGGGCAAAGCCTCCACTGGCCCAAAGGATGAACCCCAAGCCATAGAGGATTAATTCCAGTTCTTAAAACATGATGGAATTTGCCTTGCTGGGTTTCTAACTTGTTTAGAACCAGTGACTCCTTTATTGCCTCTAATTTCTGTGTATGGGAATGGGCATGTTTAACCAATGACAGCTGTGCCGTTGTATTCAGGAAGCAGATAACTTGTTTTCTAGTTTCAAAGACCTGCAAATGGAGGGGAATTTTCCCTAGAATGGACCATACCCGGAGTGTCACCCATACCTGATTTAGATGATTCAGCAGATGAAATTTGGGACCTTTTGAGCTGATGAGATTTGGATGAGATTTTGGATTTGGACCTGATGTTATGATAATTGGTTGAGATTTGGGGGCATGTTAGGGTAGTGCACATGTATTTTGCACATGGGACAGAAATAAAGTTTGGGGGTCAGAAGGCAGACTATAGTGATTGAATAGTGGCCTGCAAAAGATGTTTCAAAGTCATAACTTCTGGTGCTAGGGAATGTGACCTTTTTTGAAAAGTGGCTCTCTGCAGACTGATTAAATTAAAGATCTCAAACTCTTTAACTTAATTTAGGATGGGCCCTAAATACAACAATACATGTCCTTATAAGAGGCAGACAAGGATATGTGGGTAATCTGGCTGTGACATCTGTCACCCTGTTGATCACAAGTGCTAATTCGGCTGATCTGGCTGGCATGTGTCTCTGTTCTCCCTCACCACTCCATGTGTATTCTTCCTGCAACTGTGCACTCCAAGATGAAGTCCTTCTGTGACAGAGGAGTTGAGGGTATATGAGGAACTGCAATCATGTGCTAAAACTTCCAATAAAGCTCTCAAGGTCCATTTTTAGGGGAACATAGAGCAGTCAAGCTTCCAAGACACTAGACACATCCAAATGAGCCACAGCATGGGGCAGTCTGCTTTTCCTTTTTTTTTTTTTTTTTTTTTTAATTTATTTCTAGAAGAGAGAAAGAGAGACAGCATGAGCAGGGGAGGGTCAGAGAGAGAGGGAGACACAGACTCCGAATCAGGCTCCAGGCTCTGAGCTGGCAGTCAGCACAGAGCCCGATGCGGGGCTCAAACCCATGAACCGCGAGATCATGACCTAAGTGAAAGTCAGACGCTTAACTGACTAAGCCACCCAGGTGCCCTTGCTTTTCCTTTTTAAAAAGAGAGAGAGAGAGGGGTGCCTGGGTGGTTCGGTTGGTTAAGCATCTGACTTTGGCTCAGGTGATGGTCTTGTGATTCATGACTTTGAGCCCCACACTGGACTCTGCTGAAAGCATGGAGCCCGCCTTGGATCCTCTGTCCTCGGCTCTCTCTCTCCCCCTCCTCCGAGCACTCTCACTCTCTCAAAAATAAACATTTAAAAAAAAAAAAAAAAGAGAGAGAGAGACCAAAAAGAAGACACTGAGACACACATGAAAGAAAGCCACATGAAAACAGGGGCAGAGATTGGCATTATGCTGCTGTACAAGTTAAGAAAAATGAGGAGGCACCAGGAGCAAAAAGAGGCAAGGGAAGATTCTTAGAGACTGGAAGAAGCATAGTCCTGCTGATACCTTGATTTCAGATTTCTGGCTTTTAAGCCACCTAATTTCAGTTTTCTGTTTGAAGCCACCTAATTTCTGCTAATTTGCTACTGCAGCCCTGGGGAACTAACTTCCCAATCAAAGACACCTTCAAACATAAAAGCTCAGATGGGGTGCTTAAGCATCTGACTTCGGCTCAGGTCATGACCTCCCAGTTCGTGGGTTCGAGCCCAATGTCAGGCTCTGTGCTGACAGCTTGGAGCCTGGAGGCTGCTTCAGATTCTGTGTCTCCCTCTCTCTCTCCTCTCCTCTTCTTGCACTCTGTCTCTCTCTCTCAAAAACATTTTTTAACATTTTTTGTTAAAAAAATTTTAAGTAAAAATAAAATTTAAAAAAAAGCTCAGAGGATATTATTTTCACAAGCCCTTCCAGATGAATCAAATAAAGAAAGAAGTTCAGACAGTTCAAATGACTGGAGCAATGTTAACAGAAGCATGAATTACATTTTTAACTATAAACATAAATCTAAATGATGGTTATAAAGAAAAGATCATAGTACATAATGACTATACTTGCTGACACTATAGGTATAGAGTAGAAATATACAAAATAGTAGCAAAATGAGGAAAAGTGTAAATAAAATATAAGTTCCCAGGTTGCCTTATGGCTATGAACTGTGAATAAAAATATATTACTTCATATTAGATGATGAAGAGCAGATAATTTTAGCTAATTTCAATATTGCTCATAATGCAAACTAAAAGAACAATAACTAAAAATTGGATGTAATAAACATATTATAAAAAAGTAGTAGTTTAATGAAACCAATTACAGTAAAAGATATACACTTTCCTATACACCAAAAGAATCCAAAATGTGTGTGAGAGAGAGACAGAGAGAAACACAGAAAGAAACAGAATGAAACAAATGGCATGGTGCAAAACCATATATATGTATGTGCATAGAAATAAACAACTTTAAGAATGTCAAATAGGTTTAACATTCCACTTAAAGGAGAAAAAAAATAAGATTTGCTTACAAAATAAAACATAACACCATTATGTATAAAGAAATGGCAGCTAATAATTCTTTTTAGATGTAGGCATGGATAAACATATAAATGTAAATAAAAAGAAAGTAAAGGTCCTAAACCTAATAACTGAAAAAGTAGATGTCAAACAAAACATTAAAGAAAACAGATAAGAATGCTTTATAATGTTAAAGGTGACATTCTCAATGAATATAAAACAGGTATTAATATTTATGCACCTAATAATTTAGCAAAACCAAGTTCATTTTAAAAATCGGAAAATATCAGGAGAAATAGAGTGAAACTGAATATTGCTAGGAGATTTTTGGATATCTTTCAAAAAGACAGTTCAAGTAAACCAAAAATGTTATGTCTATAGAAGACTTCAACAACATTATATCTTATTGATATAAATACTAAACTCTGAGAATCATGAACTCACCATATTTTCAAGTGCACACAGAAAATTTACAAAAATTAACCATGGTTTATTTTAAGACACACTCATATACATACAAACACACGCACTCATTCCACTCATGTAAGTCATAAACAACTTTCTCAATCCATAGTATTATAAAATCAGAAAAATGTCACCAGCATACCTACCCTAAAAGAGTGTTCAAAATAGGTTTTCTAAGAAGAAAAAAAATGATCAAAGAAGAAACCCTGGAGCATCAGGAAGTGTGAAAATACATGATAAACAAAAATATGAGTAAATACAATAAATCTTCCTTCTCCTCTTGAGTTTTCTAAATTATGAATGACAGTGGAATCAAAAGTTACAACACTGTTTAATATGGTTCTAAATGCATATAGAGGAAATACTTGATAATCATATTATAAATGAAGGAGTATAGAGGGATAAAAGAGGAGGTGAGATTTCTATATTACACTCAAACTGGTAAAACAATAATTTACTGTGTTTACTGTGATAAGTAATACATATGTAATATGATTCTTAGAGCAACAACTAAAGAAACCAAAGATAAACACTCAGGATCATCATTAATAAATTAAAGTGGAAATCTAATACATAATCAAGGAACATAGGAAGATAGGAAGAGAAAACAGAAAAGCGGAAAATGAAACAAAGTTTTAAAATACTATGGTACATTTAAGCCCTCGCATAAGAATAACTGCATTAAATGTAAATGATTTAATACTCTGACTTTTTTAAAGTTTACTTATTTTGACAGAGAGATAGTGCAAGTGGGGGAGGGGCAGAGAGCAGGAGAGAGAGAGAGAGAGAGAGAGAGAGAGAGAGAGAATCCCAAGCAGGCTCCATGCAGCCAGTGTAGAGCCCAACATGGGCCTTCAACCCAGAAACACGGGAAATCATGACATGAGCTGAAACGAAGAGTCAGATGCCTCACTGTCTGAACCATGCAAACACATCATGCAAACATAACTAAAAGAAGCAAGGAATGATTTTGTTAATTCAGATAAATGACATTTCAGAGAGAAGAAAATTATGAGAAAAAGAGAGGTACATTAAATAATGATAAAAGGACCAATCCACTAAGAAAATAATGTCATCCCAAATATGTATTTATCAAGTAACAGAGCTTCAAAACTGTATAGTAAACATTGATAAACATAAAAGGAGAAAAGGACAAATACAGAATTATAGTTTGATACTTCAACATCCCTTCTTAGTCACTGATTGAACTAGACAGAATACCATCAAATCTATATAACTCAACAATACCATCAAACAACATAAAGTAATCAAAATGTATAGAATACAGCATCTAACAAGAACAGAATACAGATTTATTTTAAGTGTCCATGAAACATGTACCAAAACAGACCACATCATGGGTCATAAAATGAAGGTCAACAATTTTATATTTTTAAAAATGTTTATTTTTTTATTTTGAAAGAGAGAGAGAGAGAGGGAGAGAGAGAGAGGGAAGGGCAGAGAGCGAGAGGGGGAGACAGAGAGAGAGAGACAGAATCTCAAGCAGGCTCCATGCTGTTAGTGCAGAGCCAGACATGGGGCTCGAACTCACAAACCACAAGATCATGACCTGAGCTAAAACCAAGAGTCACACGCTTAACCACTGAGTCACCCAGGCACCCCCAAAGGTCAACAGTTTTAAAGGAACTGAAGTCACTCAGAAAGTGTTCTCTGGCCTGAATGGAATTAAAATAGAAATAACTAAAAGGTAACAGGAAAATCTGCAAACACCTGGAAATTAAATAGCATACTTCTAAACAATCAATGATCAAAAGAAATTCCAAAAGAAATGTAAAAACTAGAGAACAAACTGAGGGTTACCAGAGGGGAGGTAGATGGGGTATCGGTTAAATATGTGATGGGAAGTAAGGAGTGCACTGTGATGAGCACAGGATGGTGTAGGGAAGTGTTGAATATTGTACACCTGAAACTAATATAACATTGTATGTTAAAATGGAATTAAAATAAAAACTTAAAAAATATAAAAATAAACAAAATGAAAATGAAAATACAAAATATCAAAGCTTGTGGTGCACAGCTAAAGCAGGGATGAGAGAGAAATTGATAGCACAGAATGCAGACATTAGGGCCCAGAAAAATAATCTTAAATTCCTTCTTAAAGAATGTAAAAAGGAAGAACAAAATAAACCCAAAGCAAGTAGAAGGAAGGAAATAAGTAAGAGAAGAAATTAATGAAATTGAAAATAGAAAAATGACAGGGAACATGAATGAACTGAAGTGTTGGTTCTTTGAAAAGATCAATACAATTGATAAATCTCCAACAAAAATGAAGACCTACAGGTATCTGAAAGATAACAAAGGAGTATGTGAACAGTCCTACACACATAATTTGGATGACTTAGATAAAATTAACCAATCCCTCAGTATGGGGTTTACCCCCTACAGACCACATGACTTTGCAAGATGCCAGGGACATATGTTAGGAGGAATTCTGCACATAAATTCCGTTAGCAGCAGCATTAATCCCCATTTCCCTAATCAGCTTACTGAAAATTATCTCTGATATCATATCTACATTTCTCAGAATCTTTTCAAGAGATTTTATAGGCCAGCTATGACAACAATACACATATTCAGATCAAAAGAAAAGTTTTATAGCCTTAAACCGTAAAGAAAGAGAAGAAAAAAAGAGAAGCAGTAATATTAGTGTGTATTTTTGAACAACAAAATGCAACACATAGCTTTAGAAAACAGAATAAACACTCTGCAAAGAATTAGAGGCACCTGACTGGCACTGGGACACGCATTGCTTAGCAACCTTCTGTGATTTGCATTAAATCAGCAGGCTCTTTGATACCAAGGCACAAACAGATGTCTGTACTATTTCTTAAAACGTGTATTTATTGTTTGTTTGTTTGTTGGGCTTCCAAAGCTTGTACTCAATTCTTTTAACTTTCACATTGCCCTCCTGATCTTGCCCAGGATGACATGCCAGTTTGACAAAACATAGATATATATACCATCTGCTTTCAATATATATTACAAATCTGAGCTTTCTCTGAGGACACTATTACTATTACTATTCCCGTGCCTCTACTTTAATTTCCTTTTTTCACAGCCTCATCTTCCCAAATAATATTTGTCTCACTTATAAACTATACCAGGGGTACTGATTTTTCTGGATACTTAATGCTGGCGCCTCTTGGTTTTTATACTAGGAGGTCATCTATAGACCATTTGCTAAGGAAGAAGAGAGCTCAAAACAAAACACTCAAGTGCTTTCGCCATTCAAAGTGAAGTTATACCTTCTTACTTTCTTTTTAGAGAACCACCATTTGTTTTTCTTTGTTGGGTCAAAATATAGGACAGTCAGATATATCCCTGAGTGGATGACCTTCTCTTCACAGAAGATCATTTACATCCTTGCCTTAGCACGCATGCCAAAGCCTGTCGCTAACACAGCAATGTCCCTTTCCTGCTCTCTTTTCACACTGCTGTCTCAGGAAAGCTGTGGAAAAACTAAAAGAGTGAAAAAGTCCTTTGAATTCCTAGCACTCTCTGTGCTACTCTCTGCAGAGGTTTGTTCTCTTAAATCACCTTTAAATTCTAAATTCTTCAGCATGAAAGCCTTTAACATTCCACTGTGACAGTAGTGGCCAGCCAGCCACTGTAGTTACAGCAAGGCTCAATGCTGGCCTTTGTCACATGCAGTGTTCTAGGCTGTCAAGCCTGACCTCAGGCTCTCCATCCACCCACCCTGTACACACTAAAAGATTAGAAAGTAGATCTTTACTTGTCAGGTTCAATAGAAAGATATTTCTCAGGTATCTAGTTTCAGATAGAAGTTTCTTAAGTATCTAGTTGAAGTTTTTTAAAGCTGTGAAATTCAGTCTTAGTCATAAACACATCTTTTTTCACTAGAAGCTTGGCAGAAATCCTAGCTATAAACGAGCAAACGAAAGCCATAAAACAAGAGCACATTTAGTAGAAAGGAATGCTTGTATGTTTATATGTGAAACTAAAGAGGTTTTCTTATTTTTATGAATATTTAAATAATTTTAATAGCTTATTAAATTTCTTCTTACTTAGGTCATTGCTAATGGTAAGAAGAAAATACCTCAAACAAGGACAAATGAGAATTCTTTCTTACACATGTTTTTCACTTCTATTATTTAGAAAATTGAAGGCATACTGGAATTTAAGCAGAGATTATTTACTACCTGAACACAGTGGACAATTGTAAATAAATAGCTATAGTCTGAGTTATAAAGATCTGGCATAAGATAGAATGAAATACAACTTGACAACTCTCTAGTGAAAACAGGCCTATCTTACCGTCCAACTGCTTTGGTTTGAGCTTCCTTGCAAAATTCACATCCCTTAAAAAGTACAGCAGTCAGCAGTCTATGTATTGTTTTTTAAATTCATCTTTCCCGGTCCTGGATTTACTGATCTTTGACCACAAACTGCATTGCTTTTGGGGCCTCTTCATCTAATCCCTAAACTTGAAGAATATACCCAGAGGAGCACAGAAACAAAACAAGCAGGAAAGAACAAAATAAGAGAAAAACCCAAGCTAAAGAATCGCTATCTGCCTGTACAATACTACTTGTCTATGTGCCTCCATCATTTTCTGATAGCACATGACCTGTCGCATATGCCAAACTCTGAAATCTGGTGCTGCCTTTTAAAAGGATTGGCCTTTGGCCTGCCCATTTTCTCTATGGTCAGGTTAATCAGTTTGTTTCTTGAGTCTCAGGGATCACAGTCCCTCACTGCCTGATGTTCAATACCTAAAGAAATGTGTTTCATATATTTTGGCCAGTGCTTTTGGTTCATTCATGTAAGAAGGTAAATGTAGCCCATTTATAGATCTTTTGCCATATTTTCCAATCATCATTTACCCATCTCATTGAGAGTAAGATGGACCTAACCAGTTCTCTTTAATGTTATCTGGTGATCACCCTTCCTTTCTGTAGCCTTTTAGTTCTGCTTTGGATTTGCCAGAAGAGTAACTAGATTCTTTTTACCTGCCCTCACACCTTTGACCTAACGCTGCTATTCCATGAGGTTGGACATTACTTCTACCAGCAGAAACTATAGAAAACATCAATAGAGGCACCTTGGTGGCTCAGTCAGTTAAGTTTCTGACTCTTAGTTTCAGCTCAGGTCATGATCTCCCGGCTTTGTGGGTTCAAGCCTTGCATCAGGCTCTGCGCTGGCAGCACAGAGCCTGCTTGGGACTCTCTTTTTTCTCTGCCCTTCCCTCACTCATGCTATCTCTGTCTCTCTCAAAATAAATTAACAAATTTAAAAAAATAAAAAATAAATAATGAAAACATTAATAAATGAGACCACGCTCTTTAAAATGTTCGTTTTTTTACAAGTTTCCCATGTGACAATGAGATCCAAGACTGCACTGTTACTAGCTATGAAATATGTTTGGATTTTCAACTTTACCTCAGTTCAAACTGTCAATAAACATAGATAATGTGGCTTTGCTTCTGAACATGTTGCCTGCAGAATATTAATTCTTGGATGACTTAGCTTAAAGATTAATTATAGAAGAGCCTTCGGCAATATCCCCATTCTCCTAAAACAGATGATAATAAACACAAACATGTACATCCTATGTTCCCAAGCTTCAAGAATTACACTAGACCTCAAAAAAAGGATGATAATGGAGAAAATAATACTGCAGTTCCATAGAGTTTCTCTGCTAGGACTACAAATTCTTATAGCCCTTAGACTATCATGTTTCTATTTCCCGTTACTTATCAGTAATTTTAAGCTGTTTAATTGTAGAATTAATGATCAGTGTAGAAGATTTGGAAAATCCAGAAACGTGCAAAGAAGAAATTTTTTAAAAACCTGAATAGTTTCATACTTTGAAGTTAACCTCAATTATAGTTGGTGGATTTCTTGAAAATATCTTGCATCTTTTTGTTTGTTTTTACTATAGTATCTTGACCATCTTTTCATATTCTTAAAACATTCTAGAAAAAAAATCTTGAGGTTACTGTATTATGTTTCAGTGTATGCACACAATACTTTATTCAACCTTACGCTAACTTAGGCATCTGTTTTTTGTTTGTTTTCATTTTTCTACCATTTTTTAGTATTATACTGTGATGCATCTCCTTGAACATAATCTTCTAACTCACAGTACATATATTTTTTTATGCATTTGTTTTTAAACTTCTAGAGACCTTCCTTGTCTTAGCTTATTCACATTCTGCCCAGTTCTCCTGGAAACAGTGATTAGTCCAGAGGTGTTCTCATGATTTAAGTAGGTCAACCCCAATAATTTTTGCAGTTTTACAGATGCTAAGAGAACAGGAGAAAAAGGCTCTTTTACCTCTGAAGTTGCTAAAACAGAGTGGAAATCTGCAGCTGTGGGGGGGCCAATTTTCTCCCTCAGGAGGAAATCTACCTAAAGAATGAAGTAAAGTGAGACCAGCAGAGAGGAAAGATAGATGGAGACTGCTCCTTACTGTCTGATCTTGGGTCCTTAGTGCTGCAACCCTTCCTTCCATGTTGTGACCTTCTCCAGTATTCTTTTGAGCTCTAGCAACAGCTCATTTCCATGTTTTAAAGTTTTTGTTTGTTTCTTTTGTTTTTTGGCTTGGTATCTATCACTTACAACTGAAAAATTTTCTGTTTTTTTTTTCTTTTAGCATCTCTAATTCCCTTTTGGTAACTCATCTCTAGAAGTAAATTTTCTGGCTCAGAGAATAAGAATGTTTTAAGATTCTTGATGCATATTTTCAAATTGCATTCCATAATGCTATTAATTTGCACTCCATTAGTAATGAATTAGGGTTTGCTACAGATAGGTTTCTGAAAAATCTCCAAATGATGATTCATCTTTGGGTTTGAGATTATTTATAATTCTGTGTCTTTATTGCTCCCAGTATTTATGAAGCAGCTACAATGTGTTAGAAATTGTCTGTAATCTAGAGTACAAAGATGAAGGAGATACTGGGCCTGTCTTAAAGGAGCTCCCCAGTAGGGGAAGCACACAGAAGCCCATATTAATATGAGGATGTGATCAGTGATATAATGATACAATGAATAAAGGACCCTGGAAATACAGAACAGGAAGAAATGGTCTGAGATCATAGGAAAGGCTTCGAAAAGCAAGTTGAAATTGACCTTAAGTTAAATTTCAACCACTCCAGTGGGACCACCCATTGAAGTGGGAAATGTAGAAGAAACTGCAGGAGATAAACTATAGAGGCATAAAAAGGACTAGTCTATTACAGATGAATAATTTAGTGTAGAAGCAATGATGTCAGGAGATCAGACTCAGGAGTCTGGCATTCTGGGTCAATGAAAGTGAGACTATAGGGTTGGTTCCTTATGCTATAGACAGGTATTCTATGAATGATGGCTGGAAGTGAAAGGTTTTAAGTACATATCAACAATATCATATTTGTATTTTAGCAGATATAATCTAGTAACCATATGGAGAAGATGTTGAAGATGACAATATCACACAGAGGAAGGTTATCAGCAAACCATGAAAATTGCTCAGGGGAATGATGGCAAGGGTCTGAAAAATTTGTTTAAGTGTCAGGGGAGGATGGATGGGATAATGTGTTCAGTATTAACTCTGTATTAATTTGATGTTTATTTATTTGTGATTAATTGATTTGAACATTCATCCAAACCCTTCTTTTTGTCTAGACTATGCCCTGTGTGGATAGGCTAGAATATGATAACTTCAGGCTATGGTAAAGGTGGGAGAAATCTGAGTGGTCTTAGTAGCAAACCATGATGGGCCAGTTGGATGTCCAGCAGGAAGTCTGGCTTATAGCAGCTTTCTAGTACTTCAGAACAGTCAGGGTAGGTACAAAAAACAGACCTGGAAGGAGGGATGGCAAGAGCTCAATAGCATATTAGGCTCTCCTAGCCTTCTGCTGGTATTGATGTATGGGATATGAACCATGGTTACCAGGAGAAATAACATAAATGAAAGTTAAGCCTGTGCCCAGTCATAAGCAAAGAGAAATGTGGGCATCTAGGGGAAAGGGTAAAAGACCTCACACTAGTGATCAGCATGGATACTCAGGCTCACCTGATACACCAAGTCCTAGGCACACACAGCTGCCCTGTGCTAAGGGAACCTAGCCATCATGGCTTTTACATATATTCCAGCCCATAATGTGATGGAGCCACACAGGGACTGGGATTCATCAATGCTTCCAGGGGCTCTAAGAAGTGGAAAACAGGCAAATGCTGACAATATGCTTAATTTGTTGCCTAGTCTTGGGTACAGGATAAAAGGACCAGATTAAAGGCAGATCTCTCTAAGAGATTATAATAAGAGCCTATGGGCAAGATCCTTCAAAGCCAGTGCACCTCAGCCAAAGTGATGGAAACATAAACATTCCCAAGTATTTTGCTTTTCGTCAGTGTGCTTGACCACATCTCTCCACTGGAGGTAGAAATCAACCACACCTCCCATGCTCCCACACAAAGGTACATACTATTCCCTACTGAAATCACTGCTACAAGGTTATAGTTTCCCGAACCAGTAGGGTTAAATATGAAACTCAATCCCTGAAGCCCAATGATAAGCTAAAAATAAACTGTTTATTTACCAGCCTGTATTCTGTGCAGTGACTTGGTATCCAAGAATCTGACTTTCCTCTTATATCCCTTTCCTTGAAAGTATGTCACAAATGAATTAGTCATGGTCACTTTGTGCAATTACTTATGAAGGCAGTGTCTCACCCAACTAATAGAAAGTACAAAAATGATGGGTGTGGAATGGCAAGAAAGGGAGATGAGAAATTTACTCCTCAGTTAGATGTGCTTAGGAAGTGGATTTGCTGCTTTGTCCCTGACCTGTATGGCTAGGAAAGAAGAAAACTGAAGACAGTGGGCTGCGGTGTGGAGAGAATGTGTAGTTTTAAGTTCACCTGCACTCTCACCAACAGTTGTAGGGCAGTAATAGAAGACTTTACTGGGCTCACTGGACACTGTGGATGTCAGTCGGTCTTTTGCCATCTTGCTCACATAGTGTACCTCCAAGAAATACCCATAGCAAGGGAAGACCCCAGCCGGAAGAAACTGCTGGTATTGGAAGCTGACAGGTGAACTGTTGAGGGGATGACTTTGTGCCAGATCTTGCATATCCCAGAGATGTATGCATTGAGGAGACCCTCAAGGTCCCTTTCAATAACCTCCTGAACAAACACATAACTCAAAAAAGGGCCACAAAGAGGCCACTGAGTTCTAGTTGGAGTCAGCAAGAAAATCAGGAAATAAAATACACAGTGAACTACAAATGTAGACAAGTTAGACATGGAACCCCTTGCCTCGCTCTATCACTGTCCACTACACCCCCAACACACTATAAGAGCTAGAATCTGGAAGGGGAGGCTGCTAGGGGAGAATGTAACAGGTTACGAGATTGATAGTTTTATATTGGACGAGTCATCTTTCATAACCAATAATGGGCACAAATGATGGGAATGTCCCAAGATATCATTAGAGAGGAGAAAGGGGAATTCAAGAGAGTGTGTTTAGGAGCAGAGAACAAAAGCCTTTTTTGTGTGTAATTCCAAGATGTTGAGCCTCCTAATAAACCAGCTACATATTCTAGTCACAGGATACAATTGTATAATCAACATGTTTCCACATCCACTAACTGGTTTACCCTTTCATCACATCTATAACTTATTTAGGAAGGACATCATGATGTCCAGTTTTCAGATAAAATAACAAGCTTACAGGGTCTAAGTGAGTTGACTAAAGTCATAGAGCGTTAAAGGATGGCATTTGGACCCAAATTAACTCCAAGTCTATGGCTAATGTGACAGTACCAATATGCCCAGGTACCCAAAAGCCCTTATAATTTTAAATCAAGAGGAGCCTGGATTAGCCCTCACCTTAGCGAACTCAACAGAACAGATGAAGGCAGGGGCTGTGCTTGGCCCACCTATTCTACAGGAGCATCAGCTCTGTATCTAGGACAGATAATTCTCTTCTCAGAGCAGAACCAAGCCATAGAGGTTTACTTTGTACTCAACCTAGAAACCTGGCCATGCACTTCATAAGACTGGCTGGTCACTTTGAATAGAAAGAGAAAAGGGTAGGAAAACATTCTTAAATTGTCCTCTAAATAGAGGCCCTCTACAGATCCTTTTCCAGAGTTGTTTTTAGGTAATCAGAGAGTGAGCTGGTAATTCTGTGGAGGACTCTGTAGAGTGTCTGAGAAAGACAGGAATCAAAGGATCTATATGACCTCTATTTTTCATGGCTCTGCCAAGTATATGATGTTAAAAGTTGCTTTTCCCCCCATGAATCTTGGTTTCTTAATTTGTGAAACGAATGAAATAATATATCCCTTGCCTATCACACAATATGGTTGTTGTGAAAAAGAAAAAAGAGGAAATATTCTATTAATTGACATAGAATACACACATACACACACACATATATAACATAGATACTATATATATATATATAACATATACAATATATATATACTAGTGTGAACTGCAAAAACCCATATAAATATTTCTACAGATCTTTCTGATGTATTCATCCTTTTTCAGAAATCTCTTTTAATTGTTTTTAATTTGAATTCAAGTTAGTTAACATACACTGTAGTATTGGTTTCAGGAATAGAACCTACCGATTCATCACTTACATATAGTACTCAGGGCTCATCACAAGTGCCCTCCTTAAAGCTCATCACACATTTAGCCCACCTCCCCACCCCCACCCCCATCCAGTAACCCTCAGTTTGTTCTCTACTTTTAAGAGTGTCTTACAGCTTGCCTCTCTCTCTGTTTTTATCTTATTTTTCCTTCCCTTCCCCTATGTTTATGTGTCATGTTGTAGGCTCCACACCCAATGTAGGGCTCAAACTTAGGACCCTAAGATTGAGTTGGCTGCTCTACCAACTGAGCCAGCTAGGCACCCCCCAGAAATATCTTTTAGACAGTACAATTTGGGAGAATGGGTATATACTTACTGCCCCGTTTTCTTTTCCTGGGCACACTGGGAAACTACATTTCCCAGCCTCCTTTGCACTTAGGTTATGGTCAGAATAACAGGCTCTGTGCAATAACAGGTGGGCAGAAGTGGTGCGCTCCATATCCAAACTCAGCCATAAGAAAAATCTTATTCTTTGTCTAGCTGGATGTACTAGATGCACCAGAATATGCTAAGGAGCTCCAGGAAACACTGGCATTATAAGATAGAAATTGTCATGTCCTGTTTCTTCAACATTACAATCAGCCTACAAATTGACCTTAAAATAAATCTTCAGTTTGGTTAAGCTACTGAGATTTTGGGTGGTTGGGTACAACATCTAGTGCTAATTAGCTGGGTAATTCAGTAGTTGACAAGCTCATTATTCATTTTTCAACCCCTGTCATTTAGTAGTATTTATGTATCAAATCAGTTACTGGAATATCATAGCAGTCTAGCACCCAAGGATAAATTTCTGATTTCTCCTCCACAGAAGCCTATTGTTAGGTATATCTGTTAGTGTGTGATATACTAAGTGCTTGGTTTAAATTCAGAAGTTTAGGGAAAATACTGCATCATCAAAACTAAAATGTGTTCCTATCACTACCAATTCCCTAGGATTTGCTAAAATGATTTTAATTTATCATATTTTTTTCTTTCTTAAAGTAACAAAATATTCACAAAGCCCCATATGCTATTAATTTCTTAGTACTCCCCTTAACCACGCTAAGTATGTAACACTGAAAGTGTACAGTAATTTGAGGGATCATGAACACAGTGAAATATCAATATCAATTGTTTTCATTCTTTCAAAGGAAGAAATAACTTAAATATATTTATTGAAATGCTAAAAGGTTAAGCTACATGACCCTTGATGCTTTTGCTTGATAAGTTTTCCTGGGAAAAGCCTGTTAGTAAACCTGTTGGCAAGCTCCTTTTGAAACATAATTTGATGCCAGAAATATCTACCTCATATGTTGTTCTGGGTTTAAACAACACCTAATGAGAAAATGAACAAAAATGTATGCTTATTTTTTTAAAAAAGAAGTTATTTTGGAAAACTTAAAATTTACATTTTGCTTTTGCTGACCTGGTTTTGTTCTCTGTTTCATTTACTCCTACACTGAATACCTCATCATCTCATCGTGTACCCCACCTTAACTTGTAATTTTCAGTCATTCTGTGGGTAATAGGTCTCTCTCTTGATTTATATTTAATTTAACTAAAGTTTGTTGAATTTCTAAGAGGATCCTATTTTATAATATGTCCATTTCTATATATCATCCTTTTTCAAAGTGGCAGAATGAAGGCTAATTTACATATAATTTTATCTTTCAACAATTTTGTGATGCTCAACATTTCATCAATCTCAATGAATAGTGGAACATTTTTTGAAAGATAAAAAGAGGAGGTCACCAGTAAAGTAGAAAGAGTGACCTACATCAAGCACGTTCCTGGGCAAGGATCCAAAAATTCTAGGGGCATTCCATCTAATGAAACAATACTAGCTTGATCAAACAGATTCATCTATGGAAAGGAAATTCTGTTTAGTACCTAGTTAACAGCTAGTCAATTAATCACATCAGTTCTTGGTGTGAGAACAAATAACTTGGCAGGAGTTAGGGGGACACACTAGATATGTAGAGAGGTCACTTTCCAACAAGGCTATTCTTCCTCTTATCTGTCTACATTCAAGGGTGGGTGAGGAGATGGTAAGGATAGACAGAATATTCCGATACAGAATATTCGTTATAAACTAGCTCGAATTGTCCACAAATTGTCCACAAATTGTCCAATGGGAAAAACACAAGCTGAAAAAAGGAACGAATTGTTTCTTCCACCTTTTCTACTCATACATTCTCAATATGGAATATATTTAAGTCAAATTGGTTGTGTGGTTTCTTACCAAATGAAGAAAAATATGTTAAAAATTTTGGTTTTATACAGTTCTCAAATATGGGGGCATAGTTATTCAAATTACAAGCATTCCATTTGTAAAAAATTTTTAGTCTGGAGAGTAAAACTTGGAGAAGTATGACAGCTTCCATAGTCAGGGACCACCATGAATAATGAAATGCCAGTTCGTATCCTGGAGACTTACCAAAGGCCAGCTGTGGGAGAAATCAGTCCACTCCAAGTGTCAGCACAAAGAGAACATCACCTGTGGAGATTTTACAAACAACAGCAAAATTAACTAAAAGTCAGTTGTCTTTGTATTATATATTACATACAGATAATTATAAATATTACCGGTATAAAATACTGCTATCCTAAGAAATCCTCTGTTGGTTGATGTAAGTCCTAAACTCTTTCTGTGGTCATTGTTGAATTTTAATGCTATGGATACAATCATAAACTAAGTACATTTTTTATTATTTATTCTATATCAACACTGCAAGTTAATTTGGAAACGCATTTTACACAAGAAATCCTAACACACAGTACTCAGCTACACTCATACTTAGAGAAAGTGCCTGATGTCCTCAGTAGTGTTCATGTTTAAAGAATAGATTCAAATTGAATAATGTTTTAAGTGACTAATCAAGCAAAAATAAAATTTAAATTACATCAGTCCTGTCATTTTATCTGGCCAATTAAAATTTTCATTTGTGTTTAAAATTTTAAATAGTAAAAGAGTGTTCATAGCAGCATTATTCACAATAGCCAAAAGGTGGAAACGACCAAAATGTCTATTGATGGATGAATGGATAAACAAAATGCAGGGGCACCTGGATGGCTCAGTCAGTTAACCTTTTGACTTTGGCTCAGGTCATGATCTCACAGTTTGTGGGTTTGGGCCCCACATCGGGCTCTGTGCTGACAGCTCAGAGCCTGGAGCCTGCTTCAGATTCTGTGTCTCCCTCTCTCTCTGCCCCTCCCCTGCTCATGTTGTCTCTGTCTCTCAAAAATAAACATAAAAAAATTTTTTTAAAAACCCAAAATGCAGTTTATATATACAATGGAATAGTATAGCATTCATCTTTGAAAAGAAGGAAACTCTCACACATGCTACAATATGGATGAGCCTATATTATCCTAAATGAACTGAGACAGACACAAAAAGACAAATATATGATTCCACTTATATGAAGTACCTACAGGAGTCAAATTCACAGAAATAGAAATTAAAGTGGTAGTTGCTAACAGGAGAGAGAAATAGAGAGTTATTATTTAATTGGTAGAGAGTTTCAGTTTCAGAAGATGGAAAAGCTCTAGAAAGACAGGGTTATACATACATAACAATGTGAATGTACTTGATGCTTGCTGATTTACAACCCGGCCAGAAGGACAGAGGCCAATCAGAGCCAGAAGGTAAAGGTAGACCTCTCCGTATTGGTAGGGAAAGAGATTTAATCAGCGAGGTAACTTACATATAAGGTTTATTTGGGGCACTGCAAGATGAATAGATATCCACACCTGCCAGAGTCTTAAACTTTATGTAGAGGTCTTAACAGGGTTGAATCACGTACACAGTCCAGATGGTCTCAGTAACACCTTACTATTTCAAGGCTACGTCCCTGAAACAGCGACTACTGTGGGAATGGCAGGCAGGATGGACATTCCAGGGACAGGGAAGGGGGTGAGGAGCCTCTCATTGCCTGGGTCCCAGCTTGTGGGTCAGCCAGTGGTCACAAGTTCTTGATGACTTCCTCTAACAATGCCTAAAAGGTGCCTAAAAATGGTTAAAAGGATACATTTTACTTTGTGTATACTTTATCACAATAAAATATAAAGATTTCAGATCTCTTATAAGCTGGCAAAATATATACTATGTTTGAAGTTTATCATAACATGATTTTGGGGGTCAGCATGATTAATATTCCCTGCTAATCTTCATTAAATATCAAATAATAAATGGGTCACCTAAAATAATACAGGAATAAGACTTGTCCTTTTTTCTGTAATAAAAAATCCCTCCATAATTTGTCCTTTTAATGGTTACTTACGACTTGCTCATTCTTTTTAAAAATTTTATTTATTTTTGAGAGAGAGAGAGAGAGAGAAAGAGACAGAGTGTGAGCAGGGGAGGAACAGAGAGAGAGGAAGACACAGAATATGAAGCAGGATCCAGACTCTGAGCTGTCAGCACAGAGCTCGATGCAGGGCTTGAACCCATGAACGGTGAGACGGTGACCTGAGCTAAGGTCAGAGGCTTACCTGACTGAGCCACCCAGGTGCCCCATGCTTATTCATTCTTTAAGGCAGATGAGATTATTCCAGGAGACATGACCACAGCTGCGTGCATAACCTACCTTCTGCTCCTTTGCCTTTCTCATAACGAGCTGAGTCAGGACAGTGTCATTTGTCTTCCTTTCCCTCAATGCCCTTTCAGGTTATGCATAGCCATTTTACTTCCTTCCCTCCTCCTCGGTAATTTTTTTCCCCTAAGTAAAGTGAAAAGTAGGTTTTCTTTTGGAAAAAAAAAATCTTGGTGACACTGGTTTTTTAAGTTTGATGGTTCTTGCATATAACATTTCATTTAGAAAATAAACTGGCTCCCTCAACATGTTGTGCACAATACATGTATTTAGACGGATCGATCTCTTTAATTTTCACTTTTTTTTTTAACGTTTATTTATTATCGAGAGACACACAGAGAAAGAGAACATGAGCATGGGAGAGGCAGAGAGAGAGGGAGACATAGAATCTGAAGCAGGCTCCAGGGTCTGAGTTGTCAGCACAGAGCCCGACATGGGGCTCAAACTCACAAACCACGAGATCATGACATGAGCCAAAGTCAGATGCTTAACCGACTGAGTCACCCAGGTGCCCTGACTTTAATTTTCACTTTTTTTCAGCCCTTCTCTAATAATACCATCTTTTTCTTTGGGAATCTGTACCTAGCATCATGTAGATGAAGCACACAACAGTTTCAAGAATATCTTTCACAGGGAGGGTAGGGGAGTAGGTGAAACAGTCAAAGGGGATTAAGAGGTACAAACTTCCAGTTATAAAAAAATAAGTCACAGGAATGAAAAGTACAGCATATAGAATACAGTCAATAATACTCTAATGATTTTGCATGGTGACAGATGGTAATTACACTTACTGTGGTGAGCAGTGAACAATGTATAGAATCGTTCAATCACTATGTTGTATAACCGAAACTAGTGTCAGCTACACTTCAATAAAAAATAAAAAAAGAAATTTCCAATTAAAAAAAGTAAATGGATGGATGAATGGCTTGATGGATAGATCTGTGATAAAGCATATATAACAAAATATCAATTGAGAATCTAGGTGGTGGGTATATAGGAGCTCATGATCCACTCCTTTCAACTTTTGTGTGTGTTTGACATTTTTCATAATAAAATGTAAGGATAAAAACTTTTAAACCTAATGGCTCCATTTATGCCTCCTTGCATGGGTGCACGACAAATCAGGATCCTGATTAATGAACAATTATCCCCTCAACCTGACTACACAACCTCAGAGTAATCCAAGGAGTAAGAACACCCCTGATGACCTGGTCCCTCAAGGACTCCTTCCTTCTATGTCTGGGCCCCCAACCATTTTGTTTCTTGGCTTTTCTTAGAATGTAACTACTACATTGAGGAATGCTTCCTCTCTCCCCTCATTCTCACAATCTTCTTGTAGGATTTTATGGGAAACTACACAATAAATCATCCTAGATGGATGTAAGACCTTTACTTTTTATGGTCTTTTGTATGTTGTGACATTTAAAAATAAAGACTGAAACTTGTCCTAGTAGTTATGGCCACTATAAAAGAGCAGAGAGCCCTGTTTACTAAAATGATGGGCACACTGAAAAGGTTTTATGCCAGTTTGCAAGAGACAAAAAGATGCTTTGATTTCGATTTGCTTTTTTGTTCTTGTTAGTAAAATGAGAAATGACTCATAAAATATTCATGGTCATTGCACTTCTTAAGAAAGGGGTAGGGGCACCTGGGTGGTTCAGTCAGTTAAGCTTCCAACTTTTGATTTCTGCTCATGTCATGATCCCAGGGTTGTGGAATCAAGCCCTGCATCGGGCTCCACACTGAACATGGAGACTGCTAAAGATTCTCTCTCTTTCTCTGCCCCTATCCCCTGCTTTCTTTAAAATAGAAAAAGAAAAACAAAAGAAAAAGAATGGGGTAGTCTGTTAGCAATATTTCCATGGGTATATGAATAATTAAAGGCAATTTATAAAGAAAAATATGTACTATTGCAATCATAATTACTCTTATCACTCACACTGCCTTATGGCATTTTAGTGTTTATGTACATTTTCAGATACATTTTTAAACTCCTCTAACAAAAGATCGTCTTCATTCTATGCTTTATTTTTATTCAATACACCTAGCAAAGGTGCGTGTGTATTTACATACAAGTATATAACTAAATATAACAATATATGTATATATATTATACATATATATTTTATGTCTTATATACCTTCCATATATGCATATCGTGTCTAGCTTATAAAATACATATACATATGTCATATATATAATTAATATTTTCATACTTGTGATTCTCATTTTAACAGACTAAATTAATTTAGTATATTAAGTGCTAAATTAATTTACTAAATATAATAATATAATACAATAATGTATAATTAAATTGATATATTAAATTCATATTTTCATAATTGTGATTCCCTGTGTACTTACATAAATGCATATATACTAAATACATCACATATATCAACTCTATATCTACTATATATTTATTCTATATCATGTATACATGCTAAACATATCACATTTATATATCTTATGGTATATACCTTACATGTAGGCATATTTTATATAGCTTACATTATAAGACATAATATCTCACATATATCTTATGATTAATATTTTCGTACTTGGTATGATTCTTATTTTAATGAACTTTATTTTTTTCACTAGGGAGGGAAAGCCAAATAAAAAAGTTTAGAATGTTAAAAAGTCCCATGTTAGACTTTTAACAACAATACGATGAATTTGTAAGCCAAGCCAAACCAAACGATTAAATGGGTGAGGGGCAATTGCCCTCACCTTATCTGGGTATCTCAATTTTTTTCTTAAAGGTTTATTTAGTTTTATTAGACGGGAAGGGGGGGTGAAAGGGGGGGTGAAGGGGGCGCGAGACGGGCGAGTGGGTGAAGGGGGGCGAAGGGGGAATGAAGGGGGCGAGAGACGGGCGGGGGGAGGAAAGGGGGGGCGAAGGGGGGCGAGAGACGGGCGGGGGGATGAAAGGGGGGGCGAAGGGGGATCGAGAGATGGGTGAGAGACGGGCGGGGGGGCGAGAGGGGGGCGAGAGGGGGGTGAGAGGGGGGCGAGAGACGGGCGAGAGGGGGGCGAGAGACGAGCGGGGGCAGAAGGAGAGGGAGGGGGAGAGAGGGGGGAGGGAGGGAGAGAGGGGGCAGAGGGAGGGGGAGGGGGAGAGAGATGACAGAGGGGGACAGAGCCTAATTCAGAGCTCAAACTCCTGATGCAAGATGATGACCTGAGCCAAAGTTGGCCGCTTCACTGACTGAGCCATCCAGGCGTTCCTCATGATTTAATTTAAAGAGACTATTTTTAAGTAGTATCTTCATCCAATGTGGAGTTCAAATTTATAGCCCCAAGATCAAGAGTCACAGGCTCTACTGACTGAGCCAGCCAGGCACCACTCAGGATTTCCTTTTGCAGACTGCTTTTTAGAGGCAGAATTTAAGGCTAAAAGAAGAACAGTATTTTAAAGTTCTTGATACGTACTATAGAACAGAATTCCAGAAAATTAACATCGATTTGTACTCCATCAGTAATGAATGTATGCCACAGACAGGTTTCTGAAAAATCCCCATATGATAATGCATCTGTGGGTTTGAGGCTGTTTGTAACTCTGAATCTTCATTTATTTGTATCACCAATAATTATAGATCAGCTGGTAAAGTCAACTGTCCAGAAATAGAGTATGAAGATGAGGAATACAAAAGCCTAACTCAAAGGAGCTCCCATCCAGTGAAAGGAGCACCCAGCATGGGGCTCGAACTCATGACCCCAAGACCAAGGGTCACACACTCCTCCAACTGAGCCAGCCATTGGCCCCACGAGCATCATTCTCTTGGATTTTTATCCCTTCTCTAATACCACATTTTCCTTGGAAAGTCTGGCATGCCTTTCGTGAGGATGAGGCGCACAAGGGTTGCAAAGATACCTCTTGCACTCCACTTCTACTTGCTCGCATCGGTGCACCACAGCGCAAGATCCTGCTTCCTGAACAAGTCTCCCCTCTCCTGCCTGTCAAGCTGGCTGCAGGATCTCAGAGCAACCCAAGCAGTGAGAACACTCTCGATGACCTGGTCCCTCACTGGTGGCTCCTTCCTTCTAAGCCTGGGCCCCCAGTCATTTTACTCCTTGACTTCTCCTAGAATGTAACCACCACACCGAGGAATGCTTTCTCTTTCCCTCATTCTTGCGGCCTTCTCACAGTAATCTACACAGTGTATTATCCCACAAGGAAAGACCCTCTCTTTATGATCCTTTGTATAGTCTGATGTTTAAAAATAAAGATTCGAACTTGGCCTAGTAGTTAGGAGCACCACAGAGGAGGAGACAGCCTGCGTTTACGAAGATGATGGGCTCACTCCAAGGTTTTACACCAATTTGCATAGGACAAAAGGTGTCTTTATTTGGATTTGCTGTTTTGTTCTTGTTAAGTAAAACTACAAGTAACTCAAAGGATTCATGGTCAGTGTACTCTAAGAAAGAGGTATTCTGTTAGCATGATTTCCGAGGGCGTATGAATAAGCAAAGGGAACTTAAAAGCATGTACTATTATAATAATTACTGTTATCACTCACACTGCCCTGTCACATAATTCTCAACTATTTCAGTACATTTCCAGATACATTTTATAATCCTCCAAGAAAGCAGCAGCCTTTGCCACGTGTTTTAGTTTTATTTGGGATATCTACCAAACGTCTTTTCACACAGCACGGCTTTCATATATAGTACTGTGTGGACATGCATGTATATATCCTAAATATATCACATATAATATGTGCATATATCTCATTCATTCATCTTTAATATACTCATATTCAATGTAATTGTTTTAACGGACTTAATTTTCTTTTGCTAGAGGATGAAAGTCAAATAAAAAGGTTTATACTTTTTTTTTTTTTTTTTGAAGTTTGAGAGAGAACAAGCACATGCAAGCAGGGAAAAGTCAGAGAGAGAGAGAGGGAGCGGGAGAGAGAATCCCAAGCTGTGAATTCCTAAGCCAAGCCAAAGCACCCTCACCCTTAAATGGGTGAGGGGCAAAACAGGACTCAAAGTGGTGCAAGAGCCCCTACTCTGGGGCAGTGGAGTGAAACAGAAGGACACTAGAGCAGGTGACCTGATGTCGTGTGGAGCTTCTCCCCCGAGGCAGGATGCCAATCCCTCCCTTTACATATTCTGAGGCCACAAATGGGCCCCATTCACGGAACTCCCCAGGCCTCCTGCACCGCACTGCAGCCGCGGACACGGACGGACGCTGGTTGACGGGCCTCAGTCTGCACGGGTGGGATTTGCCTGGGGGCGGAAAGGCGAAGGGGTGAACCCCGGGAGGCTCCCTCCTGAATTCCGCAGGCAGGTCTTTAATTCGCTTGCTTGCTGGACCTGCCAACTGAAATCAGCGCGTGAGGAGTGAGAGCGGCTGTCTGGCGGAGGCTGGCCTGTCGCCTTCACCGTGGCCCCGATCAAGTGTGACCGTTTTAATGCGGTGCAAGTAATCCCAGGGGGAAAGATGGAACTGTGGCAGCTTGTTCGCTTCCAAGATTAGGCTTCCAGACGTGCCCGAAAGGCGCGAGATGGGCCGGGTCCCCGGGTCTCTGGGCCACGACCGGTGCGGAGCTGCGGGGCCGTGCTGCCTGTGCATTGCACATTCTCACTCGTGGCCGTCAAGCCGTCATCCTCAGCTCTAATTACCCCCTTTCCAGCTTCTTCTCTAACCGGCATCACACGCTGTGTAAATCTACTTCCTGATGCACATCCTCCATCGCCCTCGTGCTGACCCCAACACCCAGGATGCTGTGTTAAACACACTCAGAGCCCCGGACTGGATTCTCAGCGCTGGGCAAGTGGGCGCGCCTCCGCCCTTCCCTTCCCCCCTTCCTTCTCATTTCCACGCTTCATCTGCGCAAATATGGTCCACCTAGGACCTAAAACTGCATTGCACGGTACACATTCCGGCCCCTTCAACATCAAAAGTGAGTTTTCTTTGCCTTAATCCCCTCCTTTGGTAAGAGGCAGGATTAATAGTACAATGAAATGTTGCCATTTGCAATGACCAGGATAGAGCTAGAGATTATAACGGTAATCGAAATAAGTCAGAGAGAGACAAATACCATTTGATCTCACTCGGATGTGGAATTTAAGAAACAAAACAAATGAGCAATGGAAACAGAGAGAGAGAGAAACCCAAGAAACAGATTCTTAACTGTAGAGAACAAACCGATGGTTACCAGAGAGGGGATGGGAGAGGGCATGGATGAAATAGGTGATGGTGAGTAAGGATGCACTTGTACTAATGAGCACTGGGTGTTGTATGCAAGTGCTGAAACACTATATTGTACACCTGAAACTAATAGAACGTTCTATGTTACCTACACTGGAATTAAACTAAAACTTAATAAAACAAAAATATTAGGAAAAAATAGGAGGATTAGTTACAGGAAAGCCAGACTGGACAAGAAACCAAATTCTTCCACATTCTACATTTTCTTAAAAAGATTACTAAATGCATACTGCTAATCACATCATTTTGTGTACCTAAAAAAGTGAGAGAGAGAGAGAGAGAGAGAGAGAGAGAGAGAGAGAATCAAGATGTTGTTATCCACCGCTAATTACAGATTATAGGATTAAGTTGGAAAGAATTTCACTGCAGGGAAATGGCAAAAGAAAAAAACAAAGAAGCCTAATATCGTTATTATTCAACAGAGACAACAAATAAAGAAAACAGTTTAAGCTTTTCTTCCACAGAACTGTAAAAGCAATTTGACAGATTTTTACAATCCAATTAGCCTGTCTTCTTCTTTTTTTTTTTTTTTTTTACCAATCAAAAGTTCAAACTCCACCTGTAAGTACATTTCTGAAACCAAAGAAGTCACCGAATGGCAGGATCTCCCCGACACAGACAGAAAAGAAAAGGGGCTCAATAATCTCACAGCCGTGGGTTCCTAATCATGAAATTCTGGGTTTCTGCCTGGGCTGTGCTGCCTTCTGCATAGTACCCGCCACTCCCACGGGACATCATACGCTTTACGCCTGAGCCATCTAAACAGGCGTCCTTTCCCAGTATGACTTTGAAACCTTGTTGGTCATGCTACATGAATCCTAGCCTACAAAGTAGAATACATGTCCTTGTGCCTCAGCAATGGATTTGTTCATTTTGAGGTGTTTCAAGGAATAAATTATATCCCTGCATAATGCAACCTAACAATTCCACGCCTCATTGTGCTCTTTATACTGAACGTACTTGTCCGCTAAGAGAGGGGGTTTGAAAGCTCACAGCTTCAAATCTCCAAACCCCAGGAATTGATATTATCTATCAAACAAACATGGTGTGGCCTGGGGAAGTGACAAGGAAAAACAGGTCGGCCTTTTGCTGAAAATATATAGCATTTAAATTTCTGTACGTCTCCATCATTAAAGAAGAAAATGATTTTTCTTTTAATTTACACTAGCAGTTTTAAGTGGTGCAGTACAAAACAAAATGTTCTTACCGTTTTTTAAATTATATTGGCACGCCTCGTGATTTACTTTTTTTGTGTCCTATAATACAGCTAGCTGGTCTAAAACTTCCATTATCCTTCAATAAATATGGAAATATAGCTAATTACGGATATTTACGAAAGTGAGAATAAAAGTTCTTTGGAGAACTTGTGATGAACTGAGTTTTGTAGGAAAACAAGCAGAGCAAACTAAAAGCTTAATGAGACGTTATTTTGTCTGCTAATGCAGATAAAGCTGCCCCTAGTAGGAGCCGGAGGTTTACTGTTAAATGCAGCTACAGAGAAAAGTGGATTATAATGTAAATGATATAATTTTAGCTCGTAAAGGAAGCACAGATAATGGAAATCTTTAGATCATTTCCATAATTTATTTTAGATATTCATCTCTACCTGTTCCCAAATTAAATGTTGTGCCGTATCTATAGTGTTGTAACTCTGGAATCTAAATATAGTGATAAGGGAGGGACCTGGATTTAATTTTTAGAATCGACAAGCCATTCAATCATTTATTCCGAAGATACTCCCAGAGCACCTACTCTCTGCCACACGTGCTTTGGGGACAGAACTGGAAGACGTTCACAACCGGAGCCCTAACACGGTTCCCGCTCACCGGTCTGGAGTCGACACTGTTTATTTTTCCAAGTCCGACAGTCACCCCAATCTCCTTTGCCCTACAGCTGCCTGGGAGGTGTGACCTGTGGCTGGGATGGAGAACTTCCTCTTTGAGAGGAGGTCTCAGGGGGTGGGGAGGGGGGTGAACCTGCCAATGCTGTCTGCGTCTCTGCCCCCACACGCAGTGACAGAGCAGATCAACCGGGCAACTTGGATTCAAAATACCACAGTTTGGGCTTTTCTCTAAGTTCATTTGCATATCAGGAGATGCTAGTATTCTAAGAACAACCCAAATTTCTGGTATCTTCCTTCACTCTGTCTCCTTCCATTCCAGCTAGGTAGTGACTTCCCAGAGGACTCTGCAGCACGGCTTGCTGAGTAAGAACATGCTTCAGAGGGGAGAAGATAGAAATGCTGTTTTCTGTTTGTGCTATCTTGGACATGTTATGTAGCATTCCATCTGATTTTTACAGCTTTAATGAGGCATAATTGACATAAAATAAACTGTGTGTTTTTCAGTTCTGGCACTTGTGTATATCCATAAAGCCATTATCACAGTCCAGATAATGAACACATCAATAACCTCAAAAATGTTTCCTCATGCACACTAAGCTCCAGGTTCTTCATCTGTAAAACCAGTACAAACATAGCAGCCCCATGAGGCTGTGGTAAAAATTTACGAAATACGGTAAAGAGTACACTATGTGGCAAGTTATCTGACTGTGTCAGATGATTACACACCCTTTGCATTTAGCAAATCTCGACGAATAAACAAGTTCCGACTGGATCTACCGCTTGATGTTTTTTTTTTTTTTTCTCTTCTCCCAATGACTCCAATCTTCTCGCACCATTATACACCAGAAATCAAAGGCTATGAGAGTTCATCATAAGTTTGCTTGAGCTAGTTGGGGGAGACAAGAGAGCTGGACGCCTAGAACTACCCAAAAAGTGAACTATGGTAACTACAGACACAGCCCTAGTGCTGGCTGACAGATGAGCAGATGTCTGTGCAGGAGTGTGGAAGGAGCAGTGTGCCAGGGGCGCTGATGTCACTGCTTGAAGAGAGCGACTTTTTCATCAACAGCTGACACCACAGGATAGAGATTTGCAAAATTCGGTCAGCAAAGAAACCACAGTCTGATGGAACACAAAGTGTAGTGGGATACTTGATGCTTGGGATGAAACTATGTTGACCTGAGTTGAGTCTCAGGTCTATAACTGTCTGGAAAGACAGTTATAAATTTCGCTTTTTTCTAAAGCATCTCTTACAATTATAAAGCAATGGCACGAGGGGCACCTGGGTTGCTTAATCAGTTAAGCATCTGACTTCGGCTCAGGTCATGATCTCATGATTCGTGAGTTCAAGTCCTGCATCAGGTGAGCTTAAGCCCCACTTTGGGTGAGCCCTGCTACTCTCTCTCTCTCTTTCTCTGCCCCTAATGGGATTCCCTCTCTCTGTCCCTCTCTCCACCCTCACACACTTGTGACCTCTCTCTCTAAAGAAGAAGAAGGAGGAGGAGGAAGAGCAGGAGGAGGAGGAGGAGGGGGAGGAGGAGGAGAAGAAGAAAAGAAAATGTACGTAAGCATGTCCAGTGGCAATCACACTTATTCATACTTGTGTGACTACTCTTGCATTACTTTTTAAAGTTCTTGAAAGGATATGTGCTCATTTTTGTTTTTTTTTCTAGACTTTTTAAAGGTATTGTTGTTGATCTTGATTTCTATTTCCATTGAGAGATGTGTCCTATTTATGATGTAATCATAAGACTAGAGTCGTCCAGGGAGCTTGTTAAACGCAGAGTCCTGGGCCCTGTCCCAGACATACTGGGAGTGGGAACAAGGAATTGCCACTTTTAACAAACTTACTGAATAAATGCCATCACATAAGTTTTGAGACCGTGTTATATTCATTTTAAATATTTTCCTAAATTAAGGTTTATAGTAAATTCTATGTGGTACTGATTTTAAAAGGAGAAACTAAAATTCAGCAAGACTAAGGAACAAAGTGCACATTGGTTCCCAAATATGTGATTTATCTGCCATGTGTCAATGCATCTGAATTTTGTGAAAGGTTAAGCTCTTTGCATGCCTGTTAGTTTTTATCCTTGTGGAAGCTATCACACCTCAGTCTAGGTTGAATAGCAGTATGTACTGAAGCTGAGAAGAACACTGGCTGCCTGATAAGAACAGCTGTGTCCTGGGCAAAACAGATGGGGCTGGTTAATTCTAGAATGGGGCAAAAAGATCATAGCAAGAAGTTATCCAAAAGAAGATAAAGAGAGCCATTTGGACAATCTTCATTGTGATACTTTGTCAGGCATCCACTGATGTTAGGAAAACTATAGGTCCTCTGTTTATGAAGGCTGAAGTAACCTAAATATAGGCTTAATGACATAGAATTTAGTGGACTCTAATTTTATAAGGAAACATTTGCTTCTGTAAGTCGGAGAGCCATGAGATAGCCTTTTGCCACTGAGCCCTTCCCTTCCTCAGATGCCAGGGCACTGCTACCCACATCATTGATTCACGTGAAAAACATCATGCCCTGCTTCCCCCAGTGATGCCAGCTGCTGTTCTGGGAACAGCAAGCCTTCTGCTTCAGCTGCTGAACTGCAAAATCCTTGCTGTCCTTGTTGAATTGCACCTAAGTGAAGGCTTATTTTCCCCTCAGGATCTTGAATACCATCATGGGAGAGAGCTCTTGTTTAAGACGTATATCCTCATTGATGACACTGAGCTGCTGCCAGGGAAAACCTCCAAGATCCAGCATGCCAAGAAATAAGCAGCACACCAGACAAAAACTGACTCGGCAATGATGAAAACCCTCAGGGAAAATGTATGTCTGCTGTGAAGCAGTCCCACCAGATATCATTAAATTGCACAACACAAATCTCATTTTATGAGTTTGGCAATAGGGAATCCACTCTAACATTGCATTAGATTACAATATTTTCTGAATGTTGAATAGAGCTTGGAGCAATCAGGATACAGGAATTTAATGTAGAGTGGGGACAGAGGAGGGTCCTCAAGAAAAAAAATAGATATCAGAGATAACATTTTAAATTTTGAAGGTTTCAAGTATTGTTACTATATTAATGCCCACCCCTCCGTTTTGTGACCATGATATAATTGCATCTTACTTATTTTGCTGCAGACTTTGAACAATGATTTGTAGATTCCAAATGTTGTCTTCCAAATACCTAGTGTTGGTTTTACCAATTATCATTCAGTTTCAGTAAGTCATTCAATCTCTTTGAACCTCAGCTTCTTGGTATATTGTATTTGCAACAGATGACTGCAACAATATCCCATATCCCACATGACTATCTAGAACACTGTCACTCCCTTCTCAATACTTGGACTCCAATCCCCCTCCTATTTAATCTGGGTGGGTTTGCGACTCACTTGTAATGAACAGTATGAATTGGAAGTAATGCTGCTGAACTTTTAAGGCTCAGTCATAAAAGGCAATCCTTCTTCTGCCTTTTTCACTAGGACACTAGCTCGTGAATCCTCGGGCAAGCATGTAAAAAGTCCAGTTATCCTGAGGTTTTCATGCTGCAAGGATGCCAAGTCATGAGGGGGGTTGTATATATATGTTTTTTGTTTCTGTTGGCAGCCTTAGTTTTCAAGTCCTGCCAGCCCAGATGAATGAGGCTCACATAATAATAGCCCCTGCCATCACTTCACCCTCAACCTCCAAATCTCCCAGCTGAGTTTCCAAATGTTATGGGAAAGAAACAAGTATTCCCTATTGTGCTTTTTCCAAATTTCTGACCCACATAATGTATGGGCATAATAAAGTTGTTCTTTAACAACACTAAACTTGTAGTGCTTGTGGTGTTATGTTTGCATCTGGATACAGTTATAATTGGGAAAGTCTTCATGTAATGTTAAGGGAGTCAAATGAGTTTATGCATGGAAAAACTTCCTAAATTGTAAAGTACATCTGTCATATATGAATATCATTCTTTTTGTCCTGCCCTGTCACTCAAGGCCTACAAGTATCACAGGTACTTACTCCAAAACGATTTCCACATTCAAAAACCATTTTTCCCTCCATCCTATAGAAACTTTAGCTCCTTGGAAGAGCTTGTCATCAATCCAAAATAGTATTTTCTGCATAATTATCAAATCATATATATATATATGCATTCTAATGTACATATATATGTATATATAACATATACACACATATACACAAAGACATCTGCATGTACATGATATATTGTCATGTTTTCCACTGACAAATTAATCTGATTAGGAAGTGCATTTACTAGAGACACATTTTTGCAAGTAGAGGCAGTTGGTAATAATTTAATATAGATAGATAGATAGATAGATAGATAGACAGATTGAACATGAAAAAAAATTCATGCATTTTTGTATCAGAGAGCTTTTTTAAGAAAAAGAACTTAGGTTGATTTCAGCTCTGCTAACATTTTTTCCACTAAAACCACCAAACATTTTTATATTTTTATGCAAAAGCATATTCCTCCTAAGATACATCCTAAATAAATATTCTTCCCTTTTTTTCATTGCTTCTCTGGCCTTGTAAAAGCCCCTAAGACATATAAGGCCTTGGAACTGACTAGAATACAAGTTCTTGAACAGCTTCAGGAACCTACTTCAGTTTTTGTCCATGATTTTATTTTCTTTCTGAGTTAGCTTCATTCTTTCCTCTCTCTAAAGAGAATCTTTTCCACGTACAGAAAGCTGAATCATAAGTATACCCAAGAAGTATGTCTTAGAGCATTAGTCACTAGACATCCAAAAGTTCAGGGGAAGTTCATGATGGTGATGGCTAAATCAGTTAAGCGTCCTACTTTGGCTCAGGTCATGATTTCACTTTGACTTTGACCCTGCATCAGGCTCTCTGCTGTCAGCACAGAGCCCACTTAGGACCCTCTGTTCCCCTCTCTCTCTGCCCCTCCCCCTCCCTTGCTCTTGTGTAGGTATGCGTGCCCCCTCTCTCTCTTTCTCAAATATAAATAAACATTTAAAAATAGTTACAGGAAAAGGAAGAACAACTATTTTTTGCCATATGTAGAATTACCATTTTCTTAAAGGCACCCATATGATTCCTTGCATTTTAAGTTAACTGGGTTCAGAATGGTATGGACACGTCATGTATCATAGACCTACATGAAGGTTCTTTGAAAATAACATGTATTTTATTGCTGAAGCTCTACAGGCACACTGTTAGAAACAGTCTTCCTATATTCTTTGAGTTTATTTTTCTGTGTTATTCAGTTCTGCCAGTGCTGCCAGTGGGCTCTGGTCCATGTGCATTTTTAAATGTAGCCTTTCTTAGTGGTAATCTATACGATATCATGCCTTCTCTATAAAACTTACAACTTTGGCCTCATTATTAGTGCATAGATCAGGATTCTTCTGTACATTTAGTTTAAGTTGAAATGCCAGGCATTTAACATAAGATCAAAGAGAGCTCAAATAGTTGTAGGTTGTTTTTGCTATAGGTTATAAAGTAAAGCACTTCTAATGACATTTACATGTTAGGTCTGCCCTGACAACAGATAGGCAGTTACTCTCCGGGGCCCTCAGAATAACTTGTCACAATTTTCACTTTATGTTTTTATGATGTGCAGTAAAAGGGTTGGCCTGACTAGTGAAATAGAGAAAGGAGAATGGGTAATAGGATCCAAAAGGAGGCAGAGCTAAATATTATCTTTAGCTCTTTGAGTAGACATTTATCAGATTCTCACCTAGAGTCTTTCCATCCAAATTTGCAAGAACACCTGGTTGCCCAAAGCAATAATTTTAGATAGACACAACTTCAAGATTTAAAATAGAAATATCCTGAGGAAGGCCCCCTTTTTTCCCCACTTATTTCATTGCTTGAAGTCATTATTATGCATCTCTGACAACCATTTCACAGATGCTATAGAAACCTAATATTAGTGTACTTCATTTCTCCCTTTATGGCCATTGTGCTGTTGCCTACATGCATTTTACTCTTACACACATAATAAAGCCTACAGTATATTGTTATCGTTCTTGTTCAGAAAGTGAGATTCTATAGCCAAGCTTGGTGGAAACACAGAACAGCCCTTAATTCATGACTTCATCTCTGTCCCACTGATGCACCACTCTGTGGATATTCCAAGTTTTCAGAGGAAATGCTCTCAGATTCCAAATGTGGTTGAAGGGGAGGAAGAGGGAAAGCAGGACTGCTGGATTTAAGAATTTGTGCTCTTGTATTCAAGTTACACAGGGAGAACACATGGGTATGTTCAGATTGTGAAATTCCTTGCAGTATGCATTTACAATTGGTGAACATTTTTGTATGTGTTCCATAGCTCTACCAAAAGTTTCAAATTTTCAAAAGCCATATTTGGAAAAAGTTCAAAGAGAAAAGAGAGAAGAGACTTTTTTTTTTATCAACTGAGGTGTCAGACTTAGCAATTTATGATGATGTATGTTAACAACTTGCAAATTAATTTGCTGCATGGATTTGTTTAATGGCAAATTCATTTCACAAAAACGAAAAAGAAAGTTTCATAGCAGATCACAACACAAAACTGGTTATGAGTGCTCAAATTATGACTGAATGATCACATGATAAAGCAAATGGGGATTTGGGAACTGGATATCAAGATAACCTAAATTAATTGGTACAGTGAGAAACTTTGAAGATACAATGCAAGGAGACCCAAAGTCAATGAGACTTAGTAGAAGGAAAGTTAAAGAAAATCAGATAACCTCTTTCAATATAAAATTCAAGGCCTTCGGCATCCTTTATAGTTGTCGTGTGTGGGAAAGTGAAAGACTTTAATGGTGAGAAACGTGTCTATACTCAATTGACTTACAAGGCAGAATGCAATCTAGATGTGTTGCAGAGAGAAGATATTTGCATTTTAGTCACTGTGGACTTGGTAGTCATACAGGTAGATAATGTGTGTCACAAAACCTGTAACTTATAGAGCAAAGTGTTGGGCCAATAACCATGCTCTCATTTAATCTTGCCAATGCTTCTGCAAGACAAGAGATACTATTTCCATACTATAGATGAAGAACATGAGTAGATGGACTGGAGGCAGCCCAATGAAGAAAGCCGTGGGTAACTGATCTAGTACTGAAAGCAGAAAACGGAGAGAGGAAGGAATAGAAGGCAACCAGAGACCAGAAACTGAGAGTCAAGAACTGAAAGAGAGAAAAGAAAACGTCCATGGCAGACCACAGTTAGTCTTGCCCTGACAACTCTCTGGGCCATGTTAATGCATGCACATTCCCCACAGCTCATTCTGTGGGACGAGATAAGGGAGAAAAATATGTGAGGTACAAAACCATCGTGTGAAACACACCTCATCCTTCTGCCTTCTAATTTCACTTCTAAAGAGTCCCAGGCTTAGGGGAGTCACATATGTAAATGGTGACCAATTTGATAGTATTTTTAATATCACCAGGCACCACAAGTGCCGCGTGTGCATCTTTAAATTATTGTTAAAAATATTATATCAAAATAGTCGCAAAATCAGTTGAGTATGTTGTCAGTGCTTTCCACTATTTAACTCAGAAAAGCATGGCAAGCTGGTTTAAAGAAGATAATTTGAAAAATGATCTTCCTTAAAGCTTTTAGATGCCTTTTTCATTTAACATCCTTTTGTATCTGCAAGAGAATGATTATGACAACATTTCCCATTCTTTCTATTATGGGACACTGAAAATATAGTGAAGACATATATTTAAAGCAATAAATTATATGCCATTTTTTATAGCTCTTACATTTGGATATTTTAAACGAAATGAGCATTTCCAAGTAAAATTCTGCATTGGTCAATTAAAAGCGAAACATTTCTCTACCTTTCTTTAAGGCACAGTGAGGGCCCAAGGCATCCTTTTGGTTTTCACATGTGAGAAAGTGAAAGACACTACTTGCAAGAAACTCATGTCTATATTCGATGACTGGAAAGGCAGCATGTGATCTGGGTGAGTAGCAGAGAGGAGACAAACCAAGGTCACAGACATGCATGATCTCTCTGCACTACACTGTAAGCAGTTTTGCTTTGACTTGATAGTTTTGAGATTCAGAAGCTAAACAATTTAAAACCTCAGCCAGACAAAATAATGTTCTAGACAAAAATAATGTTAACAGATTTTCAGTCCTCTCAGAGAAATGTCAGAGAAGTTATTGACCTTTCATTTAACAAAAGCTAAGCCCTAAAATCCCAACAATGCTTTGTATGTAGGTCTATGTATTTTTAGAAGTGGCACTACATGAATTATCCAGTTTCATGGTTCTGTTGTCTGTATAATGTAGACACTGGTCAGCCTGGTTTGACAGAGGAGGGAATTCATGTTCTAAAGTGTACTGTGATTTCCCAGCATCTCCAGGGTTAATCTCCAAAGTACTGGAACAAGAACTTAAGGCTGCATCCTGCAGAATTCTGCGCTGTTTTTTTCTCTCCATTTGCCTCCCTTGAAACAATGCTGGAGGCATCAAAACAATCTGGATTTTGAAAAGTTTGGTAATTGTTTTAAATCTAGAATTAGACGTAAATGGCCATTGTGAGATCTTATTGCAGACCAGCCTCTGGCTGGTTACTCTGCGTGCTTTGCTTTCTAGCTTTCTTCACTGTATCTCCAGAAAGGACTTCAATTATCATCTCCAATTTACAGATAGAGGGATGTTTTAGGCAGTTGGTTAGTGGAACGACTGTGAATGTCTCTGGATTCAGTCATTTCTGAGGAAACTGTGAGCATATTGATCACATATAAATAAATTCATCATTTTACAGGCTTACTTGTCTATAGACAAATCTTGGAGGCTCTCATGTACATGAACTAAATCCAGTGTCATCCCTCACTTTGGGAAGGAAGTGTCAAGGCGCTATTTTCAAATGCCAACACCGTGGTCTACCACAGTGAAGGTGGGTACCTTTGCATGTCCAGTTAGGAGCCCTTCTTTAGCTTTAAGGGAAATAGAGTCTGACATCTGCATACTCACAAATCCCTGCACATCTCTGGGTTAACGCTCCTGAGGAACTAGGTAGATAGGAAGTTAATAGAGGTTAACTGGCAAGGAAAAACTATGAAAGTCTGAACAAATCTCTTAGTCTCAGGACAGCATCCCACATGAGTTGAAAACAAGGCTAATTTATTAGAGTCTTATCACACAGAAGAGGTAGGTGGCCCTCGAGCATCAATTAGAAGAAAGTGTTATTACTTTTATTTACCCAGAGTGATTTTATCCTATTAACAATGGAATTTATGGAATGAACATTCCATTTATATTGTGCTCATTGTTATTAGAAAAGCTCCTGGCTCATCAACTCCTGTATGAGGATGGAAGCTCGGGTAGAATCTTTAATGTATGGTGGCTTTTAGAACCTCAACTGGCAAGAGAATTATTGTAGCCTGCAGTGTTACATGCCACCATTACTATGCAGGGGAGACATTTCCAAGATGGATCCCTGACTGGTAACAAGTTAATATCTTAAGTGAATACCACAAGCAGGATTAATAATCCCACTGGCAATAACTCCTCTTTGCTATGCACTTGACTCCAATTTTGCTTTTAGCAAATACGATTTGGATGTTCTGGATTTCCTGTTTGCTTTGGAATGGCATGACCCACTTTTACTTTAGAAATTATCATTTCATTTGCTTCCTCTGAATGTGACTGATCACAGTCATACCTATGTCAGTTAAAAACATGGCATTAGGGGCTGTGAAATTCAGTATGGAATACAGTAATGCCTATTAGTAAGGTCTAAAAACGGTATTTAAAAGTTTACCTCCTAAAGACTGATTTTCCCAGCCTGCCTTAATTTTTCAACTGATATCCTTTGGGTTGAAGTACTACTTTCTAGAAGGCTTTGTGAGGATGAATATATGGTACACAGAAGAGATAGCTTGGAGCCTGGTATACAGCAGGGACCCAATAAACATTTGCTGAATAAAATGTTCATTAAATGGTGTCCCTCTTTTTTTTAACTTTATTTTTGAGAGAAACAGAAACAGAGTGAGTGGGGGAGGAGCAGAGCGAGATACACACACACACACACACACACACACACACACACACACACAGAATCCCAAACAGGCTCTGCACCATGAGCACAAAGCATGATGAGGGGCTTGAACCCCCGAAAACCATTGAGGTCATAAACTCAGCTGAAACCAAGAGTCAGATGCTAAACTGACTGAGCCACCCAGGTGCCCCTAAATGGTATTACTCTTAAGCATGTTAATTTGGGTTAAGTCCAGAACTCAAGATCATATATATGTACCCCTATATTTATAGCAGCATTATTTACCATAGCCAAGATATGGAAGCAGTCCAAGTGTTCATCAATTGATGAATGGATAAAGAAAATGTGGACTATATATGCAATAAAATATTATTCAGTCATAAAGAATAATGAAATCTTGCCATTTGCAACAACATGGATGGAACTAGAGAGTATAATGCTAAGCAAAATAAGTCAGTCAGAGAAAGACAAATACTATATAATTTCACTCATATGTGGAATCTAAGAAACAAAGCAAATGAGAAAAGGGGAGAAAAAGAGAGACAGGCAAACCAAGAAACAAACTCCTAACTACAGAGAACAAACTGATGGTTATCAGAGGGAGGAGGGGGGATGAGTGAAATAGGTGCACTTGTCAGGATGAACATCAGGGATGTACAGAAGTGTTGAATCACTATATTGTACACCTGAAACTGATGTAACACTGTGTGTTAACTATACTAGAATTTTTTAAAAAAAGATCATAAAGAAAAATCCAATGAGGATGGAACCCAAGTCAGAGGATGTCAGTCAACTGGGACAGGATAGAAACCCTAAAGTATGTGTGCACTCAGGTCTGTAAGCATCTACTAGATGCAAGCTTCAAAAATGGAAGAACCTCTACTGACCTCCTCGAAGACATCTGGCGCCAGGAACAGTGCGTGGCAATCTGTAGGGTGTGGAGTAAATATTTTGGGGAGTAACAGAAGGCAAAATTCATGCACATCAAAGTTTTGCACATGTGTGTGTTAGTGGTACTGATGTTGCAAATATAGGTTATTGTTGCAGAGAATGACAATTTAAATGGGCCAAAGACTCAGCAGGAAAGAAGGCTCTTTCTGTAAAGAAAAACTAGGAAGGTTGGAAAGGCTCTTTCTGTAAAGAAAAACTAGGAAGGTTGGAAATGGGTCAAATAGCCTCTGAGTGAAAAAGAAAACAAAAGGTGAGTAGTGAGAAAAGGCAACTATGATTTTTCTCTTTCTCCTGAGGTTTCAGGTGTTCATCCTGTCCGTGAGAAGTATTTGCCAGCCATGAGTGAAGCGCTTTCATGCACTATTTCATTTAGTACCAGCAACAATTATGAATTTATGTCTATTCTCATCTGCATTTCAGAGATGAGAAAACCAAGCACTGAAGTCACACAGCTAATAAGGAAGAGACTGAGGATGCTAGCTTTCAGAGGCTGAACACAGAGCAGAAGACAGGACTTGTGTAACTAAATAAGTTCTGAAAATGGTGATTCTGAGTCCAGTGCAAGTATGCAATACAGACCCTTGAACTTCAGGTGATGTTTTGACTCTGAGGCATAGAGACACTCTATGTAATTAGCACCAACAATGCAGGGAGGCAAAGGGCTTTGAAAAGATGATCATTTCGAGAAGTCAAGGTCACGGGGAGACTTTTAGCTTTCATATATTAGCACTGTCTTCCTATTGGTTATATATTATTTTCTGATAATTAAACATTTCAAATATAAGTACTCATTGTGGGTGGTGATATCTGTGGTGTGGCAGCTTAGGGGATAACAGGGAGAAAAAGAAGGTAATCCAAAGAGAAACACAAACAATCCTTAGAAGACCCTAGCACCAGACCATTTGCATACTTTATTTCATTTAATCCTCAAAGGGAAAAACTAAAAAGATAAAAATAAAAGCTTATAAAATAATAATTATTAGCATCATTAAAGTTGAGATTTACTTTGTTTCATAAAAGTTAAGATTTTTCTAAGGTCAAATAGCTAGTAGATGGCAAAACCAGAATTTCCTTCTGAGAAATAAATATCAGAATAAATAACAATGAGTTTGTGTTGTGTGGCTGATTATTAATGTTATTTTTTTTCTTTTCTAAGTTTTCTATAATGTGGTTAACTAACTTTAAAAATGAAAAGGAGAAAAGAAAGTATCAGATATAGGTCTAAATAGAACCATCAGCACTGGCAACAGCCACATCATAACAAGTTACCAGATTTGTTCCCAGCTAAAACTAGGGAGAAGGGATTATCACTCCACAGGAAATGAGTTTGTGAGCAGCTGCTCTTTGTTACCATGGAAACCCACAGAGCCTGACTTCCTGAAATGCAGCACCAAATCAAATCTACAAAATCCATGCTGGAGAAATGTCTTCTATCTCTCAAATGTCCTTGTAACAGAATCACAGTCAATAGCCTGTTCTCCCTGAAAGACACATGCCTCAATTCTGATTAAGCTGAGGGCAATGAGAAGCATAAGGTGAGACATGCTTTTGATTGAATGAGCTGGACAATGGTGGAGTTGTGGATCCTTGAACATATCTTGGGACAGCACTGACCAGCTGTGTGACCTTGGAGAACTTACCTGACTTCTCTGAACCTTGATTTTCTCCCCTATTACCTGTGGCTCAGTTGTTAGGAGGACTCAAAGCCACATTAGTGTGCAAAGTGCTGAGCTCTGTGCCAACCCCCTAATGAGTGCTTAATGAATATTGCTGGTTAATAATTATGAACTCTTATAGTTTCTTCCATTCCTTTGATACATATATATTGATTGCCAACTCTGTGCCAAGCACTATTCTAAACACTTGGGAATACAGCAGGAAAAAAAAAAAACAGATAAAAAAAAATTACCACTTACATGCTTGTGGGGATGCACACAAATAAGATTTTAAAATAGTATGTGTAGTATATTAAGTAGTGATAAGTGCTAAAGAGAGAAAAAATTAAAGAGGGGGTATTCAGTGTCAGTACTGACAGTCCAGGTGGTCAGGGGAGGCCTCACTGAGATGGGACTTTTGGTCAAAATATGAAGGAGGCAATCAAGGGGCCATGCTGGTATTTCACAGAACACTTCAGGTAAAGTAAACAGCAGAAGAAAGAGTCCTGAATCAGGTGCTTGCCCAGCATGTTTGAAAAATAGCAAAGAAACTGCCTTGTTGAGATCAGATCATTTGTCAGTACTGATTTAGTCAAGATTAATCAACCTGTTACAAAATCTCCTACATTTAGCCAATAGTTTTCCTATCCCCTGACCCTACCCAGGAGGATGACAGGACTTTCTAATAGTTTCCAGAAATCCAGATATGTCACATATTCTTCATTTCATTAGTCATTCTTAAAAAAATAAGTAAATTTGACTTTTTGTAATTTATTTAGCGAACACATATTGGATTCTAGTGATTTGAGCTTAAAAAATCTTTTAATTTCTTTTTAATGTTTACTTATATTTGACACACACACAGAGAGAGAGAGAGAGAGAGAGAGAGAGCAAGTAAGTTGTGGAGGGGCAGAGAGATCAGGAGCAGAGGATCCAAAGCAGCCTCTATGCCTGATATGGAGCTCGAACCTATGAACCGTGAGATCATAACCTATGCTGCTGAAATTAATGAAATTTTCTTGCATTAGAGTAACGGTAAAGAAATTTTTTCCAACATTTACAAAATTACAATTTAGATACACTCAAATTCACCCTGTTTAGTTGCGTAACCAAATCCAAAATAAGGTATAGAGCAGTTCCATCAGCCCCAAAATTTGTATCCAAACTTACCCACAACTCTGCCTTTCTTTTGAATTAATCAAACTTTTTTTAATGATTCCATTTTATCTCCATTATTGGTTCACTGTTTATATTCTTGTCGTTTTAGTGATTATCTTAGAGTTTACAATAGACATCTTTTATTAAGAGTCCACCTTCAAATAGTAGTGTACTATAAATGTCTTATTAACAATATATTCTCAACTATATCCTTTATGCTATGGTTATCATTCAACACTTACATATGCTTTAAAAACAATTCATTGCTACTATTTTTGCTTTAGAAATTCATTTATCTGTTCCAGAAATCAAAGTAATAGTAAATTAATTTATATTTAACTTTCAATTATTCCCCTTCTTTGTTTCTCTTCATATCTAAGTTTCTATGTCATATTCCTTCTTCCTGAAGAGCTTCTTTTGTTTTAATTTTTTTTATTTTGGGAGAAAGAGAGAGAGGATACAAGTGAGCAAGGGTCAGAGAGGGGGAGAGAGAGAAAGAGAGAGAGAGAGAAATGGGGCTCACCCAAAGTGGGGCCAGAGCTCACCCAATGTGGGACTCTAACTCATGAACATGAGATCATGACGTGAGCTGAAGTTACATGCTTAAAGACTGAGCCGCCCAGGCACCATGAACAGCTTCTTTTAACATACTGTTTGTAGTTCACATCTGCAGGCAATAATTTCTTTCAGTTTTTCTTTTTCTGAACAAGTGTTGCTTCTCATTCTTTTTTGAAAGATATTTTGTTTGTGGAAATCGAGGTTGATTCTTCTTTTCAGCACTTTAAAGATGACACTATTTTCTTCTGGCTTGATGAATTTCTGATGAGAACTCTGACATTTCCTTATCTTTGCCCCTCTATATGCAATATATCTTCATTTTTTCCTCCTCTGGTGGCCTTCTAGATGGTGTTTTTAATCAACACGTTAATTTAATACATTTATATATTGTAATATGTTTGCTATTGTAGCAGTAAGTAGCAACTTGATCAATTGCATAATGATCCTTTCTTTTTAGTGGTTGGAGTCATTAAGTTCTAGTCTCTGAGCAAATTTGATGATTATAATATAATATTGTTGTTTATACTCACTATACTGTACACTAGATTTCTAGGGCTTATTACTACTTGTTGCAAGTTAGTACCCTTAAACAACATCTCTCCCACCCCCCAAGGAGACACCATTTTACTTTCTGTTTTATAAGTTTGGCTTTTTTAAGATTCTACACATAATTGATATCCTATATACTTGTCATGTGCTGTCTGACTTATCTCAATATAATATGCTCAAGGTTTTGTTTTTATTTCTATAGCTTTAGAGTATAGTTTGAAATCATGGAGTTGTGATACATCCAGCTTTGTTCTTTATCCTCAAAATTCCTTCCACTATTTGGATTTTTTGTGGTTCCATAAGAATTTTAGGATTGTTTTCATCTATTTCTGTGAAGAATTACATTGATATTTTGACAAGGATTGTATTAAATTTATATATAGCTTTGCGTAGTATGGACACTTGAACAATATTCTGATCTATGAACATAGGATTGTCTTTCCATTTGTTTGTGTTTTCTTTGATTTTTTTTTTCATCAAAGTACTGAAGATTTCATTGTACAGATCTTTCACTTCCTTGGTTAAAATTATTCTTAAGTGTTTTATTATTGGTGATATTATTGTGAATGGGATAGTTTTCTTTATTTCTTTTTCGTGTTTCATTGTTAGTGTATAGAAATGCAACTCATTTCTGCACTTTAATTTTATATCCTGCAACTTTACTGAAATCGTTGATTAGTTTCAACAGTTTTTTTTTTCCTTTTCTGGTTGAGTCTTTGGGGTTTTCCATATATAAAATCCTATCATCTGCAAGTAGTGAAAAATTTACTTCCTTCCTTTCTGATCTGGATGCCTTTTATTTCTTTGTCTGGCCTAATTGCTCTAGCTAGGACTTCCAGGACTATCTTGAATACAATTGGTTACTTTTGTAAGGTTCCTGATCTTTGAGGAAAAGCTTTCAGTTTTTCTCCTTTGAGTATGATGTTAGGTGTGGGTCTGTCATATACGGCCTTTATTATGTTGAGGTACGTTCCTTCTCTACTCAACCTGCCAAGGGTTTTTATCATAAAAAGACGTTGTGTTTTGTCAAATGCTTTTTCTGTATCTATTGCAATGATCATCTGATTTTTATCTTTCATTCTAGTAATGTGACATATTACATTTATTGATTTGTGGATGTTGAAAGAGCTTTGTATCCCAGGGATAAACCCCTTGATCATGGTGTATAATCATTTTAATGTGTTCTTGAATGTGGTTTGCTGATACTGTGTTGAGAATTTTTGCATCAATATTCATCAGGGATATTGGCCTATAGTTTTTTTTCCAGTGTCCTTATCTGGCTTTGGTATGAGGATAATGCTTGTAGAATATATTTGGATGTGTTCCTTCTTCAATTTTTTGGAAGATTCTGTGAAGGATTGATGTTATTTTTCTTTAAATGTTTGGTAGAATTCACCCATGAAGCCATCTGGTCTTGGTCTTTTCTGTGTTTGGGAGGTTTTTGATTACTGATTCAATCTCTTTGCTTGTTATTGGTCTGTTCAGCTTTTCTATTTCTTCCTGATTCAGTATTGGTAGGTTGTATGTTTCTAGGAATTTATCCATTTCTTGTAGATCATCCAATTTGTTGACATAAAATTGTTTATAATAGTCTCCTATGATCCTTTGTATTTGAGAAGTTATCTCTTGTAATATCTCTTCTTTGATTTCTGATTTCATTTGAGTGTTCTTTTTTTCTTATTTTGTCTAGCTAAAGATTTGTCAATTTTATCTTTTCAAAAAACCATCTCTTATTTTTGTTGACCTTTTCTATTATTTTTCTGGTATCTATTTCATTTCTTTCTATTCTGATCTTTGTTATTTCCTTCTTTCTGCTAACTTTGGGCTTAATTTGCTCTTCTTTTTCTAGTTCTTTGAGGTATAAGGTTAAGTTGATTATTTGAGTTGTTTCTACTTTCTGAATATATGCATTTTTCACTTTAAACTTCCCTCTCAGAACTGCCTTTGCAGTATCCTATAGGTTTTGATATGTTGTGTTTTCAATTGTATTTGTTCTGAGATATTTTTTATTCCCCTTTTGATTACTTCCTTGACCCACTGGTTGTTCAGGAGTGTATTGTTTAGTTTCCACATGTAAATTTTCTAGTTTTCCTCTTGTTGATTTCTAGTTCTACTGTATTACAGTCAGAAAAAATACCTGGTATGATTTTTATCTTCTTAATTTTACTAAGACTTATTTTGGGAAACTATCATATGATCTATTTCAGAGAATGTTCCATGTTCACTTGAGAAAAATGTGTATTCAGCTGCTGTTGGATGGAGTGTTCTAGAAATGTCTGTTAGGTCCATTTGGTCTAATGTATGATTCAGGCCCAACATTACCTTGTTGATTTTCTTTCATCCATTGATGAAAGGGGTATTGAAGTCCTCTCCTATAATTGTATTGTTGTCTATTTCTCACTTTAGATATGTTAGTATTTACCTAACATATTTAAGTGCATATATGTGCAGCCAAGGTCAAGATCACTGGCCTAGATTTTTTTTTTACATATTTCCTTTTGAATCATGGAGAATAGAGTTATTTTTCTCATATCACATCCTTTGCAGCTTGAATTTTTAAATAAATTCTATCTTATGGTACAACTACTATCACTGTAGTTAACCATTTGAAACAGCAACTTTTCAATGTCTCTTCAATTTCTGACAGATAGTGATACTTAAGGACATTAGTCTTATTTTAAGAAAAAAAATCAAATAGGTACATACATGTATCAGTAATGCTTTTCCAGTATTGAGAGAAAGAGAACATCAAAAAAGATCTCAATTAATTCACTCAGATGGTTTTCCATAAGGATTTTCTTCATGCTTATACAATAGAAAAACATTTCATAGGATTCTTTTACACATAGAATGGCAACATCAATGCTAGCTACTTAAGAAACACCTTTTTAAAAACTTCTTTCTGAAGTTCAAATAAACTAAGTGAGAACAGATTTTTTGCATTAAAGTGTAAAACTCTAGGACACGATTGACCTTAAATTTCAAATTTGCACTTCAGACAGTCCCCCATGGAGATTTAGCAACAGAATGTCTTACTTCTCCATGACCATCAGAATTCTTAATTTACATCTTGACTAGGCTATAACATCTCTCCTCCAAATAACATATAACAGTGGTTCTCAGTTTTGTTCCAGGGATCAGCATTATCAGTATCAACTAGGAACTTGCTAGAAATGCAAATTATGTAACTCTCACTCTGACCTACTGAATCAGAAACGCTGGGGTTGGAGGAGGCCACAGTGTGTCATAACAAGGCCTCCATGTGATTCTGATCCATGTAAAAGCTTAAGAAAAACTAACATAGAAGACGAAGACATTGTCTTATATATTTACACTCTCACCACTGAAAACTTTGTATCTTGATTAGGCTATAAATAAAATTTTGGAAATGAGTCTTTCTATTGTCATCCCTAAACCAAGATTCAACAGACTTGTCGAGAAAACCCCTAAAGTAGCAGGACCACAAAACCATTGCATGATGCTTTTAATATTTCTTGCCTTCGGTTATTTTCTTTGCTTCTTGTTCATTTTACAAGCAAATAGAGAATGAAGGTCACACACCATGCTTTTTCTTTATCTCAACTTATAATAATGTTGGCCTTGATATAAATATCTGCATGAAATCTACCAAGGTAAAAAAGAAGACAGATTCCTGACAGCCTGCTGTCTTCTGGGAGTTCATTTGTTCTCTTTCTGTCAACAACACTCTTAATTTCATATTCCAAATTTGTTACTCTTCCTGGCCTTGAAAGAAATTTCAAGAGAAACTTAATGCTTAAATTTGGTGAGTAATTTCCCATCTTCATGCTACTCAGGTTTCTGGTTTTTTTCTTCTTCTGTTTCATGCATCTCATACCACCTCATTTCTCCTTGTGATTTTCCTTACAATTGACCTCCTGTTCCTTTTCATGACAAGAAATCTCCCTCATTTTCCCAGGATTCTCTCTTAAAGACAGTCTATGAATGCATGTGTAGAATCATTAAATGTCCCTATATCAGGCCAAGTTTTTTAGAAAACAGAGTCTGTAGCAAAGATTAATACTAACATTTTACTGGTGGGGAGTTTAGAGAACATGTGAAATTCCAGGATAGAAATAATTTCTAAAAGAGAACTAATGCAAGAAAAAATACAATATAGAACATTATCAAACTGCCCACAGCTTCCTTAGAAAGCATAGTCATTTGATCAGTCACATGGACCATCCTCTAAGAGGCCATATTGGACCATTGCACTCAGCAAATATGTGGGAAGAAGAACAAGAGTGAGACTTATCTAAGAAAATCTTCCTGTTTACTCCATCACACTGGCTCAAGCTTGCCACAAAGAACATTAACTCCCTAAACCTCCAGATTGTGTTACTGAGCTTCTCCAGGAAACCATTAGGTCAGACAAATTCACCATTCATGATTGCAAGACATTATCTAAAGCTGGAAGGGATGGAAGTAGCAATAGCTCCTGTGGGTTGTAGGACCAGGATATCTGAACTCTGGCAGTGATTTCTTTCGGACACATGGAAGCCTTCTGTTACTCTGGGAGGCTGAAACAGACAGCAGTGTGAGGAGATATATCCATGACAGTGATGGTTGAGGCTCTCCATTAGCAGGTAGTCAAGTCTTCAGGTGGTGGGGGTGAGAGGGTAGCATATAGTGCCAAGAGAATCTGAGGAGATGTATAAGTTGGGTCAATCAATTTAACACCTCCAGTACGTAACCGGAGAGTGGAAGGGAAATCCAATCTTTGTCACTTGTAATCGCCTAAAAAGTTACGAAGACTTTTATGACTGTTGCTGTGCCTGGTCCTGAGGACATAATAGATACTCATCTTCTTCACCAGCATTCTGGATTGCTGTCACCTTTTGCAAGCACTTAATATCATTTGGGTTGCTTGCCTGGTAGGATGAACCAAAAATTCATCCCCAATGGCTAAATGCTTAGTAGTCCTGCCCTTGCTGAGCTGGTGTTGCTAAAATTTCCAATTTCTACTAACCTCTTCATAAGGAGACATCAAGAGATGCCCCAGGGACCCTTCTGAATGTGAAAAATACTTCTCTCAGTTCCCATTTGTGCAGTAGCATCCTTGCTCTTCATAGAGTGTTTCCCCTCTGGAACTGTAACCTCTTAACTAATCATAGCCTAAAATTGTGTCAGGAATCACAAATTGCACAACTGCATCAGTTAGATGTTGAGATGGGCCTGTCCTGTATTTCAGGCCTATCCTGTATTTCACTTTTATTTCCAAACCACTGTATTCTAGCTATTAGGGATACCATAACATATAATGATATGTATGTTCAGGACATGTACTGCCCTTCATGGTACTGCTATTGACCTGTCTAGTGATTCAGAAGCCTGCCAATTGTGAATGACATCCAATGCAAGACATGGCTCTGAGTAGGTGCAGAGTGAGATATGAGCTATCCTACCATTTGGGAAATATGACTTAGCATATTAATTTGTGCTGAATGTTCCAGCATGTCAAGGATACTCTGCAGAAACTCTGGAAGGCCTTGATAGAAGAGTTATAGAATGAACTGCTATTTCTAGGGAAAAACTATCCTCTATCCCTGTGCTATCTAACAGGGAAACCACAGGTCACTCGTGGCTACTTAAATTTAAATACATTAAAATTAAATAAAATTAAAAATTCAATTCCTCAGTCTCACTGCCCACATTTCAAAAACTCAATAGCCATCCATGACTAATGGCTACCATATTGAGTGAAGTAGATATAAAGTATTTCTGCACAATAAAAAAGATTATCCTTTAAGAAAGATGTTACTGGTATGCTACTGGAATCCTTCAAAGACTGAAAAATTGATGATGGATATCAAGGCACCATGCAATGAGAACTGCTTATCATGAACTTGGTGTTATCAAATCCACTGAGTTGTAAATTGGGGCTGGGTAAAAAACAGTGGAAAGCTTATCAATAGGTTTAGGGGAAAAACTGTAAGAGAAAAAAGGCTTACAGATACAGAAATATAGAATACTAGCAATAGAAAGGATCTTTGTGAACTCATCAGTTAATTTTATACATAATTTGCAGACCTCTTCAAAGTCTACAAAAATTAAGAGGAAAAGAAAATTCCTGATGTCTCAAAGCTAGCCACTATCTGAATGTCACTCAAGGTCATTCCCTAGTCCTCCTTCCATTAAGGTGCCTGGCTGCATTTAAAGATACAGAATGTGAATCAGAATCTAGAAAGCTCCATTCCACAAAACTGGCTACTGGGAGAACAGCATTGATAATTCAGTTTAACAAGCTCTCCAATCCCTCCAAGAATGTTATGGAGAAAGTTTCTAATGAAGTAACAAAGCATAACATTTATATCAAAACTATGCTTTCAAATTTATTTTCTTGGAACTGTGCAAAGTAGTTTCTTTTAGTTTTTTTACTTTTTTTGTATCAAAGTTATTTCCAATTCACATATAGTTTGTGCTTTCTTCCTCTTTCTTGATTAAGTTATCTCACAATATTTTTCCACTATATCACTAAATTTGTACAAAGAACCAAAGTTTTGCTTTATTAATTTCATCTTTTGTTCCTGATCTCATTAATTATTGCTCTTATATTAGTTCCCTACTGGTGCTTTCTTGTGATTTACTTTTTATACCTTATCTAGCCTTTTGATTTGGCAATGTGATTTATTCTTATTCTTTTATTTTTATTGATGTAAGTGTTTAGGGCTTTGGAATTTCCTCTGATACCTACTTTTCAAATTGAGACACAACATTTTCTAAGTTTAAGGTATATGGCAGGTTGATCTGATACATGTATATATTGCAAGATGATTACCACTGTAGAGTTAGCTAACACTTCTATCACCTCACATAATTACCACTTCTTTTTTGTGGTGAGAGAATTAAGACCTACTCTCTCAGCAATTTGGAAGTATATAATACAGTATTATTAACTATAATTATCATGCTGTTAGATTCCCCAAAACTTATTCATCTTATAACTGGAAGTTCATTATCTTTGACCAACATCACCCCATTTCCCCTACTTCTCAGCCCCTGATAATCACTATTCTACTGTTTCTTCAAACAGCTTTTCTAGATTTCACATGTAACTGACATCATACAGTATTGGTTTTCCTTTATCTGATTTATTTCACTTAGTATAATGTCCTCAAGATCCATCCATGTTGATACAAACAGCAGGGTTTCCTTTTTTTTCATGGTTGAACTCTCAATCTATTATAGGTAGGTAGGTAGGTAAGTAGGTAGGTAGGTAGGTAGATAGATCACATTTTTAAATTTTATTTATTCATTCATACATGGATGAATATATAAGTTGTTTACATGTCTTAGCTCGTTTAGGTATTGTGGATGATGCTGCAATGAAAATAGGAATGCAGATATCTCTTCAAGATACTGATTTCAATTCCTTTGGATATGTAACCAAAAACAGGATGGTTGGATTACTGATAGTTCTATTTTAAATTTTTTTTAGGCACTTCCATGCTGTTTTCCATAGTGGCCACAGCAATTTGCATTGCCACCAACATTGCACAAGGGTTCCCTTTTCTCCACAGTCTCACAACACTTGTTATTTTTGTGTTTTTGATGATAGCCCTTCTAACGGGTGTGAGGTGATGATATCTTGTTGTAGTTTTGATCTGCATTTCCCTAATGATTAGTGATGCTGAGCATCTTTTCAAGAACCTGTTGGACATTTGAATACCTTCAGAAAAATATGTACTAGGGGTGCCTGGGTGGCTCAGTTGGTTAAGTGTCCTTCTCTCAATTCCAGCTCAGGTCATGATCTCAGGCTTCCTGAGTTTGAATCCTGCTGTAAGCACAGAGTTTGCTTGGGATTCTGTCTCCCTCTCTCTTTGCCCCTTGCCTACTCACTCTCAAAAATAAATAAATGAACATTAATAAAAAGAAAAATATCTACTCACTTCCTCTGCCCATTTTTTAATTGAATTGTTTAGGTTTTCTCTCTCTTTCTCTTTTTCTATTAAAGTTTCATGAGTTCTTTACTTATTTTGGATATTAACCCCATGTCAGATACATGATTCGTAAATATCTTCTTCCATTCCATACCTTGCCTTTTCATTTTGTTGACTGTTTCTTTTGTTATGTAGAAGTTTTTCAGTATGATTTTTTTTATATGACACTAAAAGTACAAGCAACAAAAGCAAAATTTAATGTGTAGACCTACTTCATATATTTTGGTATGTAACTATCATTACTGATTTACCTATCATTTTCTAGAAACTCTGTAATTTCTGTTTGTATATTCCCTTTAATCCAACAGTTTTTTAAGAGCCTTTTTTTCCAAATGAGGTAAACCTTTCTTGTTTTGTTTGTTTTGGTTTGTTTTCCTTTATGGTTTCTATGTTGATTTCTGTTTGTTGGCATTGGAATCAAAGAATGTTGTTTAAATAGTTTATGGAATTGATCATTGCTTTCTTGTACTATACTAGGCATTCTGTTTTAGTGAATGTAACATATGTACTTAAGAAAAAGATACAGTGTCTATTATTAGGGTTTAGAGTTCAATATATAACCAAAATATCTACCTTATTAATCATGCTGTTTATGTGTTTATATGCTGACTTTGTCTCCTGCTTGATATATTTTGTATATTGGTATATTAGTATATGAAGACCCTCTGTTAATATTGTAGTTCTATCCATTTTTCCATGCATTTCCTGTACATCTGTTTTATATAAGTTTTTACTGTGTTATTTACTGCATACATATTCATAATTGATACAGCCTTATTGTTAAATAAAACTTTTAGCATTATAAAGTGTCCTTCATTATTTCAGTTAATGTTTTTTTTTACTTGAATTTCACTGTGTCTATTACTAAGATAACGATTTCTGCTTTTATATTGTCTCCATTTACCTAGTAAATCTTGATCCATCTCTTTATTTTTAGTGATTCTAAATCACTGCACTTTAGGTATGTCTCTTATTTTTGTCTCCTGGATTTTTCTGTAGGAATTAACTTAAAATACTTTTCTTTTTAGTCAATTTAAGCTCATTTACATGTATTGATATGATGCATATGGTTGGTCTGAATTCTGTCATATCTTTGGTTTTAATTACTGTGCTTTATGTTATATACTGCTTTCTATTTGGTATTTCTTATTTGCTCATTTCAAACAACATTGCTTTTGGTATTTTAAAAAAAGTTTCCATGTCTTCCGGTATTAAGGAAGGATTTTTAGTAGTAAAAAGTAAATGCCATTGTAGTAATACATTTTAAATGTCCTTAATCCCTCTTTTTTTCTTATTAAATGTTTACGAACCAATATTTCAGCTTTAAATTGACTCCTACCTTTAACCTATACAAAAGTCAATGATCTTATTCTGTTTTCCCTTTTTCTGTCCTGTCTACTCCCAAATTTCAGTTGGATTTCATTTTTATTTTTAAGAACACACGTTTAAATATTATCCTTCTACCCAGCTACTAACCTTTTTAGTTTTAGATCTACAATTAAATCTATATCTACAATGTAATTCTCACCATATGTCCTTTTGCAAAAATTTCCTCAGTCATTTCCTGGTTGGATGAATCTTACCCTCTAGTCAATTCTGGAAGAAGAGCTTATAAGTACAAAATTCTGTGTTTCTGTATATTCAGAAATAACTTACAGCATCTTTACTTAACAAAACACTTGACTCTATTTAAAATTCTGTTTGTAATTTCAGTACTTAAGTTTTTGAAAATGTCATTTCACTATTGCCTTCATTTGTATGTTATTTGTGAAAATTTTGACACCACAGTAATTGTCTTTTCTTTGAAACTTTCTTCATTTTTTGCCTGAAGGCCCAAGGAATTTTTAATTTATCTTGAAACATGAATAGTTGTATTAGGATATTTCCTTGACTTGATCATTCAAGTTCTATTTTACCCACAACACTATAGTCAGATTTCTTTCCTTTTTTTTTTTTTGGTGGGGTTGGGGTGGGGAAGAGATTGGGATAGTTATTTTTAAATACTAGTTCCATTCTAATGTATTAAATTTTTTCTTCAGGAACCCAATTATACTATTTTAGAGCCTTTATTTCGGTATTCCATTTTTATCCCTTTCTCTCTGATACTTTTTACTTGTTTCTTCTTCCTAGTTTATTTTATTGGGTTTTTTCATGTTTTATTTCAATGCCTTTTTAAAAAAAATTTTCATTTAAACCTATTATTCCTTAAGTTACCTATTATGCTTAGGTAATTTAATCTTCTCATCTAATATAATTGTTAAACTTTATTTATTATTTATTGACAGAGAGAGAGAGAGAGAGAGCGAGCGCAAGCACAAGAGGGGGAGGGGCAAAGAGAGAGGGAGAGACAGAGAATCCCAAGCAGCTCTGAGCTGTCAGCGAGGAGCCTGTCAAGGGGCTCAATCCCACCAACTGTGAGATTATGACCTGAGCCAAAACCAAGAGTCAGATGCTTAAGTGACTGAGCCACTAAGGTGCCCCACTATCTAAGATAACTTTATACAGATATATAGAAATATCTTTCCTTAGTTCAAACAACTCTTGTTTTTTCCTTGGTTTATTTTTTTTTTCTGTAACTAGATTTTGTACTTCTGACTCAAGATCCCCTAATGCTTGCATGAAGATATTTAATTCAATTTAGAGGGCTGAGCTACAGTTTTCTTAAAGTTTATGAGTTTTTATTTCAGAAGGCAGGGATTGTTATCAGTAGAAACGTCTTGCTTTGAATTTCCTACTTTCTTACTATATTTTTGATGTATGATTTTTTCCATTTCTATTCATTTATTCATTTAATGGACACAATTAATAATTTTAGGCTGTCCTTTTTGTGTGATTTTTATCTTTTATTGCTTTATTTTAGAGAGAGAGAGAGGGAGAGAGAGAGGGAGAGAGAGCATGAGTCGGGGAAAGGGGCAGAGGGAGAGAAAGAGAATCTTAAGCAGGCTCCACACTTAGCGAGGCTCCATCTCACAACTCTGAGATCATGACCTGAGCCAAAATCGAGTTGGCCACTCAGCTGACTGACGACCCCAGCTGCCCCCCCACTTTTTTTTTTTAATGAATGACATTATTAGATCAACTGACATATCTTATTTCACTTTTCTTTTTCTGCAAGATTTTAAATTTTCTGTTCTTACTATCTACTTCCCCTTCACAAAGACATACTCAAGGGAAAGCGCTTTCTCTATATACCTATTCTTCTACCAATGTTTCTCTGAAGTTTCCACTCCTTAATTCCACTTGATTTCAAACCTCTTCCTTGTGGCCAATTCTATAGAACACCAAATCCCACCTGCACTTAATATTTTGTCATTTGGTGTTAAATTTTCTCTTTTGAGGAATGATTTTATCTATGCTTTGTCTAAGTCTTGTGGGTCCTAAAATTTTTCCATAGAGTACCTTAAATATTCCCTCCCTAATCTCCAAACCACAGCCTTGCAGTGACTAGTAATGGTAGCTCTGTCGGAAGTTGTTTTATTATTCTACCTAGAGGTGATTTCTAATGCATGATATTTTCTGTCTTCTAATAATGATGAAGGTATGCATTATGCAAAGTCTTATTTGTTCTTCCTGATAATTTTATTATATACGTGTGTGTGTGTGTGTGTGTGTGTAGAACGTGTGGGGAGAATCAACACCATAAAACTGTCGTTAAACTCTAGACCTATAAACCACATCTGAATATTTTTCTATTTACACACAAAACCTGAATTCAAATCCAAACTCTGTATTTATACTCCAAATCTGCTCCTCATACAATATTTACCATCTTCATAAATGGATCTCTATTCTTCAAGTTATTCAGGCCAAAAAGATATGGAGAAATCTTTGACCACTCTTCTCTCTCAAAACTAATCCACAAAATCAAACCCAGAGAATATATGCCAAATCCACTATGCCACCTCAATCCAAGCCACCATCATATCTTATCCAAAGGTCAGTAGTAGCTTATAACTCTCATTTTCTGCTCTTGCTCTCCTCAAGTATGGTTACTAAATAGCTGTCAAATACAGCCTGATTAAATGTTCACTAGAACTTAGAATACATAACTTAGAATAAAATTTACACCACATGCTCTGCTCAATACAGACCCAGTCCCTATTAACCTCCCATAGTTTTTAACTACCCTCTCACTTGCCCATGTGCTCCAGCCACACAGGTCCTAGTAGTACCATACATATAATGGAATGTTAACCAGCTTTTAAAAAGAAGGAAATTCTGTAATATGAAACATGATAGACATTATGCTAAGTGAAATAGGCCTGACACAGAAAGATAATATTGTATAATTCTACTTACATGAATTATCTAAAATAGTCAAATTCAGGGCGCCTGGGTGGCTCAGTCAATTAAGAGTCTGACTTCTGCCCAGGTCATGATCTCACAGTTCGTGAGCTCAAGCCCCATGTAGGGCTGTTGCTGACAGCTAGCTCAGAGCCTGGAGCCTGTCTTTGGATTCTGTGTTCCCTTCTCTCTCTGTCTCTCCCCTGTTTCCTCCTTCCCTCCCTCCCCCCCCCCTCTCTCTCAAAACTAAATTAAAAAACCATAAAAAACTAAAAATTAAAAAAACAAAATATTCCAATTCATAAAATCACAAATAGAAATGGTGGTTACCAGGGGCTAGGGGCAAGAGGAAATGGAGAGTTATTAATCAACAAGCATAAAGTTTAATAAGATAAATTAGCTGCAGAGATCTGCTGTACAACATTGTACCTATAGTCAACAATAATGTTTTGTACCCTTAAACTTTGTTAGGAGGATATATCTCATGTTAAGTCTTCTAACTAAAATAAAATAAAATTAATGGAAAAATATAAGATGTATATGACTAAAACCAAGAATGAAACAAGGGAAATTACTATATATCCTGCCAATATAAAAAAGAGAATAATAGAATACCATGAACAACCCTACACATACAAATTTGACAATTTAGATGGAGACCAATTACTTATAATGTACAAACTACCAAACCCAGTGAATCTGAAATAGATAATCTGAATGGCCCTATAACTACTAAGGGAATTCCATTTTTAATTTTAAAAACTCCCTCAAAAAAAAAAAAAAAAAGAAAAAAAGAAACCCTTCAGATCTGGATGGTTTCACCAGAGAGCTTGAATAAATGTTTAATGAAGAATTAACAACAATTACACATTATCTCTACCAGAAAAAAAAAGAAAAGTGTTAACACTTTAATTTTTAAGCTAGTATTACCCTAATATAAAAAAACTGATGAAGAATAAAAAAGGAAAAAATAGATGAGTATTCCTCATAAACATAGACCAAAAAGATTATTGACAAAATATTAGCAAGTAGAATTTGGCAATATGTAAAAAACAGTTTTAGAATATGGCCAATTTGTGTTTATTCCATGAATACAAGACTATATTACTATTTAAAAATCAATCAATATAATCCATCATGTTAATAGGGAAAAGAAGAAAACTCACATGGTTTTTGTAATGTAGGAAAAAAGTGAAAATATTCAACACCCATTCAGATATAAAATACTTAGAAAACTAGGACTAGAAGGGTGTCTGGGTGGCTCAATTGGTTAAGTGTCTGACTTTGGCTCAGGTCATGATCTCACGGTTCGTGAGTTTGAGCTCCACATCATGGTCTCTGCTGTCAGTGCAAAGCCCGCTTTGGTTCCTCTGTCTCCCCCTCCTCCTTGCCCCTCCCCCCCCCCAAAAAATAATCATTAAAAAAAGAAAACTAGGAATAGAGGGGAACTTCCTCAACTTGATAAAGAGTATCTACAAAATAGATTATAGCTAATATACCTATTGATTTAATTTAGGGCAAGAGGTAATCAAGACAATTTGTGAACAGATTTAAGAATGTGTACTGTAGAACTGTGATTCTATAAATATATAATTTTTTATGGGAGAAAAACTATTGGGGGATTATTAAATCTGATTCATTTTCACAGGCTATACTGAGGGATACAATTCAAAAATTTCAAAACTAACAGAATTCAGCAAAATGATCTCCAATGTCACTTCCCAATCCTTTAAGATTGTTTCCAGAGTTAACTTCCATAAGATTTATAAATGACAAGAGAGGTAGTGTTCTTTTCACAGCACACTTAACTGTTTTGTTTATAAAGCAATGCTACAGTACAATAAAATTCATGTTTTTAGTAGTCTATTAGTGAAACTGTTGTAAAAATGTGTGAATTTTTTAAAAAGGTCTTCAAATTGCAGAGAAATTATATTGATACACGTATTAGATGCCTAATTTTCATCAGTAAGAACACAGTGTTTTATCCGAGCTGAGCTTCCTAACATTACCACTAAGATTCATTTCTTGGGGAAGAAAAAAACCTATTATTCTCAAAGTTCTAACCCTGATGGAAAATTAACTCACAAAGACAATAATGATAATGTTGGGAAAGTTTCTCATCTGGGAGACCCAGTGGGGGAGAAAACCATCCTATTAGCTACTGGCAGCCTGGGTTAATCAATGGAGCGTGATACAGAATAATAACCTTCTATGCACTAAGTATGTGGCTGAGTAATTGCCACACACTGGAAATTCCCAGTGACTCTGAGATGTCAGGGAAAATATTAAGCAGCAAATTTCCTAAATGGGTATGTATCTATTGTACTGTATAGAAATGCCAATACATTTTGCACAAGATTGTAACTGATCTTCATTTCCATTCTGTGTTATATTTGCCACAGAGAAATCCAATTGGCACATTTAATGGTCTTGCAGAAGACAGGCTTTCAAAGATTTCTAACATTAAATCTACATAGTTCTGGGTGGGAAATGGGAATTTTTATGCTCTCAACTCATTTTTGTTTGTGCTCCATAGTTGATGCTGATAGATATAACACTTAGAACTCAACAATAAGGAAACAACCCAATTAATTAGTTAATGCCATTATAAATAGTATTTTTACTTTAATATAGTTTTGTTTATTGCTATTATAAAGAAATGTAACTGATATTTATATACTGCTTTTGTATTTTGTCTTCTGGCCAAATTCACTTATTGGTTTTAGTAGTTTTTTTATACATTACTTAGGATTTTCCACATAAATGATTATGTCATCTGCAAATAAAGAAGTTTTTACTTCTTTTTCTATCTGAATGCTTTTTATTTCTTTTTCTTGTCCCACTGCATTGGCTAGAACCTACAGAATGGCGTTGATTAGAAGTAGTGAAAGTGGAGATCCTTGCCTTGTTAGCTGTACCATTTTTTGTACATGATTCTTACCGGATTGACAAAGTTCCCTTCTGTTTTCAGCAGTTCGGGCTACTAAAACAAAGTTTGATAGGCTGAGTGGCATATAAACAACAGAAATGTATTTCTCACAGGTCTGGAGGCTGGAAGTCTGAGATTAGAGTGACAGCATGAGGTTCTAGTGAGACTCATTCTTCCAGGTGGCAGACTGCTGATTTTTGCTGTGCCCTGACATAAAAGAAAGAAGGCAGGAGAACTCTCTGGGGTCTGTTTTCTACAGACAGTAGTCCTATTCATGAAGGTTCCACATTCATGACCTAATCACCTCCCAAAAGCCTCCTAACACCATCACATTGAGGATTGGGATTTGAACATATGAATTTGGGGGGACACATTCATTCCATTGCACCTTCTATTTCTAGTTTTCTGTATATTTTCATCAAGAATAGATGCTGGATTTTTCCAATGCTACCTTTTCTTCATCTACTGAGATGATAATATGTTTACATTTGTTTTCAGTCTGTTAATATGGTCAACTACATTGACTAATTCTTAAAGTTTGAATCTGCCTTGAAGTCCTGAGATGAACACAAAAATGGTTGTGATGTATTATCATTTTTAGATACAGGTGGATTTTATTTTCTTTTTTTTATTAATGTTTTTTATTTATTTCTGAGAGAGAGAGAGAGAGAGAGAGAGAGAGACAGTGTGAGCAGGGGAAGGTCAGAGAGAGAGAGGGAGATACAGAATCTGAAACAGGCTCCAGACTCTGAGCTAGCTGTCAGCCCAGAGCCCGATGCGGGGCTCAAACCCACAAACCGTGAGATCATGACCTGAGCCCAAATCGGACGCTTAGCCGACTGAGCCACCCAGGCGTCCCTGATTTTCAAAATTTTGAGGGATATTGGCTTATGGTTTTGTTTATGTGCAATGTCTTCATCTGGTTTTGGTATGAATAATGTTGTTCTTAAAATGACTTAGGACATATTCACTTGTCTTTTATTTTCTGGAAGAACTCATGTAGAACTAGTATCATTTCTTCCTGAAACACTTGCTGAAATTCACCATTGAAGTTATCTGTTCCTGCAACTCAATTTGTGGGAAGGCCTTTACCTACAAATTCTACTTGTTTAATAGAGTGTTAGTCAATAGGCTTATTTCTTGATTTGCCTTTGATAGTTTGTGTCTTTGAGGGAATTTGCCCATTGTCAACAAAGTTGTCAAATTTGTTGGCATAAAGTCAGAGAAAGAAAAATACTTTATGATTTCACTCATATGTGAAATTTAAGAAACAAAACAAATGAACAAAGAAAAAGAGACAAATCAAAAATAGACTCTTACCTATAGAGAACAGATGGTTACCAGTAGGGAGGTGGGTGGGAAAATGATTGAAATAGGTGAAAGGGATTAAGAGGACACTTATGATGAGCACTGAGTATTGTATAGAATTGTTGAATCACTATATTACACCTGAAACTAATATAACACTGCATGTAAACTATACTGGAATTAAACATTTTAAAATAAGGTAAAATAAAATGGTAAAAATATTAAATAATTCATATTTATGTTTAAAATTTTGGCATAAAGTTTTTCTTAATATTCATGTATTATTACTTTGATAATAATTGAATATACAGTGGTGTTAATTATAATTAATTATAATTATATAATTATATAATTCCCAACATTAGACATTTATGCCTCCACTTTTTTGTTGTTGATCACTCCAGCTAAAGGCATCAGTTTTATTCATCTCTTCAAAGAATCAACTTTTACTTTCACTGATTTTTCTCTATATATTTTGCTACATGTTTAATTTATTTGCACTTTGATTCTAGGGATTTCTTTTCTTCTAATTACTATTGAGCCTATTTACTATTTATTTTCTAATTTTTAAGTTGGAAGATGAGTGATTGATTTGAGACCTTTAAAATAGGCATTTTATGTTATAAGCTTCCCTCCAATACTGATTTAGCTTCTTGGACATGTGGGCGTATGATTCTCCCCAAATTTACAAAAATTAAGGGGCACCTGACTGGCTTAGTCAGTAGAGCATGAGACTCTGGATCTCAGGGTCATAAGTTTGAGCCCCACATTGGGCATAGATATTACATTTTTAAAAATTTACCAAAAAAAAACGGGGCACCTGGGTGGCTCAGTCAGTTAAATGTCTGACCCTTGATTTCAGCTCAGGTCATGATCTCATGGTTCATGGGTTCAAGTCAGAGCATCATGTTCTGTGCTGACAGCATGGAGCCTGCTTGGGATTCTGACTCTCCAACCACCCCCCGCCCCCAACTCTCTCACTCTCTCCCAAAATAAATAAAATTTTAAAATATTTACAAAAATTAAGCTTCTTAAAGATGTTCCACTACTCACTGATGATCTGTTAAATTTTTCACAGTCTTTCTTTTTTCCTCTATATTTCATTTGGATACTTTCCACTGTTATGTCATCAGGTTCACTAACAGTTTCTTCTGTGATATCCAATGTGTTGGTATATCCATCTAGTGTATTTTCATCTTTTTTTTTTTTAATGTTTTATTTATTTCTAGGAGAGAGAGAGACAGCGTGAGCAGGGGAGGGTCAGAGAGAGAGGGAGTGACAGACTCCGAAACAGGCTCCAGGCTCTGAGCTGGCAGTCAGCACAGAGCCCGAGGCGGGGCTCGAACCCACGAACCGTGAGATCATGACCTGAGCGAAAGTCGGACGCTTAACCGACTAAGCCACCCAGGCGCCCCTAGTGTATTTTCATCTTATACATAGTCATCTTTATATCTAGATGTCCAATTTGAGTCTTTTACAATCTTCCATGTCTCTGCTTAAGAGGTTCACTCTCTCCTCAAGCTCCTTGGATGTATAGAATGCAATTATAGTAATTGTTATAATTAATGCCTTTGTCTACTAACTCTATCAACTGTGTTAATCGTGGGCTTATTTCAGGTAAATAACCAGGTTATTTTTGAAATTTTTAAAAAATTTTAAGCTTATTTATTTAAGAAAGAGAGAGTGTGAGCACAACTGGGGGAGAGGTGGAGAGAAGGAGAGACAGAATCCCAAGTAGCTCCATGCCATTAGCACAGAGCCCCATGTGGTGCTTAAATGCACGAACTGTGAGATCATGAGCTTAGACAAGATCAAGAGTCAGATGCTTAAGTGACTGTGCCACTCAGCCACCTGTATGACTAATTTTTAAACACAATTAGGGCAAAATACTTTTGAATACTGTATTCTATGCCCCATGAATTATGAGGTTTTCTATTCTAGCTGGTGGAAATGGAAATTCTTCCTAGTCATATGTGAGTCCCAGGGATTGCTACCTCTAATAACTGTAGGTAATTCTCTTTCTAGCCTTAAGGAGGTACCTCACATGTGTTTGCTGATCAGTATTCACCTGATTACATAATGGGGACTCTCAGTAAATCTCCAGAATTCTTTCTCTGTACAACACTCTCCTCTCTAGTACTCTGCCCCATGAACTCCAGGTGTTTTGGCCTCCTTTGTCTCCCTGCCATGTCTCTCTAATTCAGTTATGATAGGCTCCATGTGGCTTCCTGAGTGTGCCTTTCCCGAAAATTGTAGCACGATCTATCCACTTAGTTGATTAAATTATGGCCCCAAAGGTTTGCAAGCCTACCATTCCTTCTCTCTAATGTTGGTTTAGAGAACAATTCATGGGAAACCAACTACATAATATGTCCAAACAGAGTGACCTACTATTATTGCCCAATGGCAAGAACAAGACAGCAGAGTCGGGGGCCAAGCCATTGCCACTTTTTTATTTCATTTCTTTCACTAATACCCACCCAAAGCTGGAAAGTTGTAAGATTTTAATACTGTACATTTCTGGAATTGAAAGGAGTGATGTTCCCTGGCTAGTTTGGGTTCTCTGGCTAAGATCATAGAAGATCAAAAAGTGATAGCAAAGCCTTATGGTTAATGGACATCAGAAACCTGTTGGGATTTTCCATTCAGTAAGTGGGATTTACTCAATATCCTTCATCAATGCACTAGCTGCTGAGGTTCGCAAGAACCCTGTGGAGAACATTCTGTCAAAGCTGACACTTTGGAGAGTGTGATATCAAACAGATGGGTTTGGTGCTGGGCTCATATGTTGGTTATTACATTTCCTGGTTTTAACTCTATCACTGAACATATTAGGTGAATGGGATAAAGCTGTACACAGAGACTAGAGAAAACAAACAGGAAACTGCTTTAGCAAGTTCCTGGCAACATATTTGACTTGAATCAATCACGATTTCAGTAAGATTCTCAAGCCAGGTTCTGTTTATGCGTGTAAAAGTTTAGGCAATAGGTCTTACATTCATCACTGCTGACAAGAATAAGACATCTTCATTGCATGTGATCTTATTTCATGTGGCACAGCATTTGTAGGCACAGGAGGAGCACTGCCCAGGGAGAGGGCAGTGGTTAACAGTCCAGGCCAGGTCCTGACACAAAAACTCATGACAGGAGAAAAGACAATTTGAACTAAACAGTGTGAACAGAACATTTGGAGTAGAACAGTGCTTATATTCATTTCAGCAAATTTCTGAAATCTACAAGTGAGCAAATTATGAGAAACTCATAAAATTATTTTTAAATTTGTATCCTTAAGTAGAATGGGATATTTAGCTAAGTGAGATGCTCCATCAGAATAACTCTTCTCAACTTATTTAAAAAAAACTTTTTAACTGAACTTGGCTTCTCTGTTCATTTCATATACTGCTGCCTTGATATTTTTGGAGACAGTTCCTTTAGGAGCCAGCAAAACATTTTAGCATAATATTCTAGAGTAAAAAAAATTTCTGTATTTAAATTTTGGTTCTATCATTTACTAACTATGTGACTCTGGGTCTCAGTTCCTTTATCTGAAATATGGGGATAAAAATAGTACCTTCCTTATAAGCTTCTTCTAAGGATTAAATGGTGGATATAAACTAGTATTATTTTAACTCTGATTGATTTATTCATCACTCCCGCTCATTGAATTGGATTGCATACAGAATTACTCAAATTATTTTACTTTTCTTGAGCCTTTGAATTACTAGTGAATTGCATTTATTCTTCAAACATTATATAATTCCTACATCATAAGTATTTGTATCATGTTTTTCAGTCTTGCAATCAGATATATTTGACATTCAATGACCTCGCTTAATTTAAGCAATAAAAATTCTTTAAAAACAGATCTATTGAGCATTGAGAGACATTATAAACACAGGAGATAAGGATAGACAAGTGAGATGGTATGTATAAGCCCAATGATCTTAGAATGTACTGGGAAAGATGGGAATGCATGAGATAAATAGAAGCACAAGGGAGAAAGGCTAACTCCCTTGGGGGAAGGATATTTAGATAACTTTTCACAGAGGAGGTGAAGTTTGAGCTGAGTGTAGATGTCCCAGGTCATCAGGAAGACAAAGATAAAAAATATTTCTGGCAGAGGGAATAGCATTTACAACAACACGGCATCGTATAAAGGCACGGAGGTTTTAAAGAACGAAAAGTAGGGTGGTGTTCATGGAGCAAAAGACATGTGGGAGCATGTGGGGTAACTGAGACAGGAGAAGTAGGGACAAATCACAGTATTTTAAAAACAAATGAAAAACATTCGCTTTCATCAACCATCATCAGTATAAATAAGAATTATTCATGACATTAAGTTGAATATTCAATGGCAGAAACCTGAAAGTACATGAAATACTTGTACCAAGCACCTATTATGTGCCTATCTCAGGACTAAGGAGTTTTAACATATAATCATATTTAAGTCATATAAACAAGATATTTGACGAATTCTATTCTCATGCACACTACCACAGTTGCATGCAAAGGTTCTGAGAGAAATACTGGGAAAGGAGAGTTGTGCCTGTTGGCTGTTGCTGTTGCTGGGTGACCTGTTTAACAATATCAGGTCGTTGGTGAAATAGAGCCAGCACCAGGTGACAATACCAGAGTTTATGTTCCTGCAGTTTTTGGCACTGAGTAAGTCATTTACCGTCTCAATGTATGTTTCCACTACAAAACACAAAGAAATGGCCCAGGTGATGCCAGGTATTGCTTCTTGAAAAAAAATTATTTTCCAAACACAAAGTTGTACTAAACTACAAAGAAACTTAAATAATGGACTCTTTATTACTTGAGCAAAAAAAAAACAACCCAATACCTAATCTATACTTCTGTGGGGACTGGAATCACAGGGACACAAGAGGAATGAATAGTCTTGCCAGATAGGTAAATGAATAGATCACAAGTGGACAGCATCCACTTGTCAGGATAATGGCAGAGATGAGGCAAAGCTCTCAGGGAGGGCCCCAAGTCATGACTGAGTATGCAGGAAATCAGTGAAGATTCCTGAGAAGAAGCTATCTCAAAGTTGAGAACAAAACACTTGGTTCTAAGTTCCTAGGTAGGAAAGCGAGAAGACATTCATTTGTCTGTCTTCCCAGCTAGATTATTCATTCCATAAGTGTCCCTATGTTTCCAATATCCTTAGAGGGCTCTAGACTAAGGATCATTCGTTTTGCCCAAATAATTAAAAAATCCATTCTCTGAGTTTCTCTGTGCTTTTAGGCATCAGTGTAGGGGTAGCAGCAAGTGCAGATATCGGACAGCTAGAGAATCTGTAGTGTTCAGGGAACTATATGGTGCCAGGTAGGGCTAGAGCAGAGGGAACAAAGGATCCTAAGTTATTAAAAAAAAAAAAAAAGTCTGAGGCTAGCAGAGGCCGGCTCATGAAAATTCATGTAAATCATACTCAAGAGATGAATTTATTCCAAAGGTCACAAGGTGTCATGGAATGATTTTTAAGCATGAAATCACATGACGAGCTTTGCATTTTAGAAAGCTCACTCCTGAACAGTGAAGAGATGAGGAATGAGTGTCAGCATGTGTAGAACTTCAGAAAGAAACTGATGAGAACCAGTACTAATAAGAGAGAAAACAGAAAAGAAAAACAAAAGAAACATATTTTGTCCCAAGTTTAAGGGCAATTACATGGCTGAACAGTCTAGATTGGTGTCTGCTTTGATGTAAGAAAAAGAGAGAAGACAAAAGATGAGACAAATTCCACTCCCTGGTTTCTGGTTTTGGCACTGGGGAAACGATGAGGCCATTTGCTGAGATGAATTTGGTTTTCTCCTCCAGGATGTGAACCTTATGGTCTATCCAAGATTAGTCCCTCGCTTGTGTTTTGGATTTACCTCTCTTATCTCTTCAAACATCTCCAATCATTATCATTACTTTTCTGTATCCTTAATCAGTTGTCTCTTTACCCTTTACTCTCAGCATTACTCATTAAAAACAGAACAAAAACAAATGCAACAAGCTTCTTCAGCCCCATGCTATATCTAATTATTTCCTTGTGCGTGTGATTTTTTTAATCTTCCCATCACTTTGTACTCATATTTCTCACGTGAACAATCTGTCCTCTTTCTAATCCTCTTCTGTTTAAGGCCTTACCATAGTCCCTTCATTGGATACTTCATATCAACTAATCAACACTAATTCCCCCTTTCTGATTCAAATTCACTCTTAAATCTCCTTTCTTTTTTTAACTTTATTTATTTTGAGAGGGAGAAAGAGAGAGTGCACATGTGCACACAAGCAGGGGAGAGGCAGAGAGAGGGGTAAAGAGAATCCCAAGGAGGCTCCATGCTGTCAAAACAGAGCCTGATGCGGGGGGAGGGCTCGAACCCACCAACCAGGAGATCATGACCTGAGCCGAAATCAAGAGTCAGATGCTTAACTGACTGAGCCCCCAGGTGTACCTTAAATCTTCTTTCTACTCTGGATTAATTTACCATATTATCCAGATACAGAATCTGCCTCAGCACAGAACACTTATAATACCATATTCAACTCAATGCATTGAGGTTCATGCATTTGTGACTTTTCTTACCCTGCATTAGGCCCTCATTTCCTACTTTCACCTGAAATCTGATGACTCCCCAATGTTGTCTCTAATGTAGACATCCTTTCTGAGTTAAAAGCCTGAATATCTAGTTATTGACTGTCACATCCATCTTAATGCCACCAAAGGAATTTCACATTCCTCATGTCCAAAATTAAAACTATAAGAGCACACGTGCACATGCACACACATATACCATAATATGTTCGATAAGTTCATCGCATTAGCAGGAATGGCCACAGAATAGAAGATAATGAAATTGAAAATGGGAGAAGAGGGAAGATTATAATTAAATTTACAGGAGAGATGCCTTTCACATATAGGGGAGGTCATTGCATTTAAGCTGAGGAGTTTCATACCCCATGCCTGAGATTTTGCCTGGTGAAAACAGAGTCAGCAAATAATCGCAGTAAAATGATCAAATATCCACTGTTGCTTAGGACAACGTGAATATCAGCAGGGCTACATTATGGGTCCACTACTGACACAGAAACTAAACTCATGGTTTGATAAGTGATACAAGAGTCTTGGCCCTCAGTAACTCCTTGGGGGTCCCATGTATCCGCTTAGCCCCTGTGCAATCAAACCCAAAGCAAATATATAAATTTATTCTATTAAATAAATATATATTTATAAACATGTGTTTATACTATAAATATATATATTCTGTATTATATATTATAGTACATATATATACTATTTTTTCCAAAATAGAAATTGTTGATATAATTTTATAACTATCATGTAATTAAAATAAAATCATCAGCAATTACCAAGTCAGTGTTTTCATGGCAAATTTAATAATGACATGAGTATGCAGGGGCTGGGACTACATGTTCACTGTTTGGTGAACACTGTCCATGCTATCTGCCTTCTTCTCGCTCAGAAGGTGCTTAAATAAATCTTGAACGTTCAGGAATCTTTGTCTCTCTTACCCTGGTCTGTTCTTAGTTTTGTTGGGGAAAATGAGTTTATTAGACCCTGTTATACAAAAGTCTGTCTAAAGTGTTTTCTGAATACTAAACAGATACACTTTTTTTTTCCATTGTAACTCATGGTTCCTTTCTTTGCTGTTCCTTCGCGCTTTTTTTCCATCATTCAAAATGGAAATGGAAATGTCTAAAATATATGTAGGATGAAAAATGGGTATTGTTCTGCTCAGTGAGTTTTAATGTTTATTGAGGTTTTCTGTCTCGGTTTCTGCTTTCCTGACAAACTCAACTATAGTCTCTTTGTCCTGTGCAGAAAAAATATTATGAATAAAATATAGCTGGTCTAAATAGATTTTTAAAGGAATTTAGTGATTCATTCTTTTCATGGTATTCACTTTTTATTTTAAATTTTTTTAATGTTCGTTTATTTTGAGAGAGAGGAGAGGCAAAGACAGAAGGAAAGAGAGAATCCCCAGCAGGTTCTGCACTCTCAGCTCAGAGTCCGATATGGGGCTTCATCTCACAAACTATGAGATCATGAGCCAAAATCAAGAGGTGCATCGAGGCACACCATACATGGTATTCATTTTTAAACCAGCAAACCAATCATGCAGACTTCCATCAAATGATATCTTCAGTCTGAAATCAATGTGTCTATTATGCTCCTAATACATAGAGAAAACTGTAGGACTTTCTTTCAGACAATGGTTAAAAGTCCTAACAATAAAGGCTGTTTCTACATGATAGATTAGCTTCCAACTGTCATCTGAAGAAGGGATCAAATCCAGTACACTGCCTATTTTTGTAAATAAAGTTTTGGGGTGCCTGGGTGGCACAAGTCGGTTAATCGTCCGGCTTCGGCTCAAGTCATGATCAAACGGTTCGTGGGTTCAAGCCCTGCATCGGGCTCTGTGCTGACAGCTAGCTCAGAGCCTGGAGCCTGTTTCAGATTCTGTATCTCCCTCTCTCTCTGACCCTCCCCTGCTCATGCTGTCTCTCTCTCTCTGTCTCTCTCAGAAATAAATAAAACATAAAAAAAAATTTTTTTTTAAAGTTTTATTGGCATACATCCATGATCATTTGTTTGCATACTGTTTATGGTTGTTTGCATGAGACTAGAGTATACATGCATAGTTGCAAGAGAGACCATATGGCTTACAGGGCTTAAAATATTCCTATTTTGATCATTGTAATTTGTTTAATCTATCCTATTTATAGAATTACACTTAAGGAAAATTATCAGTATATATGTATCTAGTATCCTTAATTATAATTGAGAATGTGATTTGTAATAGCTGAGTAATATTCCTGTTTATGGATCCACCATGAATATAAATATTTCAATTTTTTCCAATGATTTTGTTATTGATGAGAGGTGAATATTCTTGAACATAAATATTTGTTCTCTTCCTTTAAGTTCAAAAACATTCTTGAGGTATAATTTATTCAGAATAAAATGCACCCATTAACATTTTACAGTTCTATCAGTTCAATGAGCATTGATTCATCTTTATTGAGGTGTAATTTACATAAAATAAAATGCACCCATTTTAAAAGTAGTTTGATGAGAGGTGCTTGGGTGGTTCAGCTGGTTAAGTGTCAGACCTCGGCTCAGGTCATGATCTCACGGTTCATGAGTTGTGCCCTGCATGGGGCTCTCTGCTGTCAGCACAGAGTCCACTTCGCATCCTCTGCCTCCCTCTCTCTCTGCCCCTTCCTTGTTGGTTCTCTCTCTCTCTCTCTCTCTCTCTCTCAAAATAAATAAATAAACTTAAAAAAAAAGAAACTTCCAAATTTATTATAAAGGTGATTATATCAAATTGCACTATAACCCACAGGGTATGAAAATTTCAGTTGCCCACATTCTGGACAAAATGTGGTATTGTCAGTTTTTTTTTTTTTAATTCAGCAATTCTAGAGGGTAGAATTTCATTTTAATTATATTTTCTATTTCCCTGATAGTTCAAGATGTCAAGGACATTTTAATGTGCTTTTTGGCCATTCTGTTTAGATTTTTCTTTCAATTCTTTTGCTTACTTTTTGTTGGATTGTTTGTTGTCCTATTATTGGGTTGTAAGAGTTTTGCTATATCCTAAAACTCAATCCTTTGTCAAATACATGTATTACATATATTATCTCCAATCTATAGTTTGCCTAGTAATTTAATTTTGTTAAGGACTCATTTGCCATTGTTTTTCTTTTGTGGTTTGTGCTTTCTGTTCTTTAAAACATATTTTCTTAACCCAAGATCATAAATGTTTTCTTCTCTGTTTCCTCTTAAAGGTTTTATAATTTTGACTTTTACTTTTCCTTGCTTGTTCATAAGCCTTTATGAATCAATTTTTGTGTAAGGTATGAAATTATTATTTAGGTTCATTTTTTCCCCATGGAGCTGTCCAGTTATTTCAAAACCATTTATGTAAAGGACTTTCACTATTGAATTATATTGGCAACACTGAAAATAAATTGATTATATGTATAGGTTTATTTCTAGATAGTCTGTGATGTTCCATTTATCTATATGTCTATCCTTACATCAGTAAAACACTGTCTGTAACATTGTAGCTTTCTAGTAAATTTTGAATCAAGTAATGTAAGTACTCCAACTTTGTTCTTTTTTCAAAATGTCTTAGATATTCTGGGCCTTTTGCAATTTCATATAAATTTTAAAATCAGCTTGTCAATTTCTGCACCCAAAAATGGCTCCCTCCTGGGATTCTGACTGGGATTATACTGAGTCTATAGGTCCAATTGGGAAAAAATAGACCTTTTCAATTTATTGACTCTTCCACTCATGAAAATGTTATGATTCTCCATTTGTTTTGATTTCTTAAAATTTTTTCAGCAATGTTTTGGAATATTCTGCATAAAGTAGGCTTACCACTAAAGCAATTCGAAGAATTTTGTAGAAATCAAACTGGGAGCTTGAAAAGTAAAGTTACAAGTCCTGGATAATCAATGGAAGGGACATGATATTCCACAAAAATCATTTCATTGCATATTTAAAAAAATTAAGTAGCAATGATGGCCTAGTTGAGGTTAGAGAGCATGCCTTTGGTGTGGAACTACCTCTCTTTTGTGACCTTTTTCATCAATAAATAGTGGCTTGGAAGCAGCAGTAGATAAAATATGAAGGTGAGCTACAATTAGAAACTTATTAGGAGAAATTCTAGAAGGTGAGAAATTCTTGAGTAATTACCAAACTGAAATGGGTGAAGTCAGTGTTTATGACTGTTTTTGTGGCCATACACCAGAAGATTTAGAAAACAAAATGAGGAGACAGAATAATTTTATAGAGGTAAAAAATAAGATAAACAAAAGTTATATAGATTAAGAGAGCAGAAAGGAGAGATGAGCAAGGAAATAAGCAAAATGAGAAAAGAGTTTTTTTCATTTATGTAGAGGAAAGATGCAAACTAGGGCAAATAAATAACTCCTTGAATATTTATCACTGGATTCTTCATTGGGCTTTCACACCAATGCCATTTGTCCTTTAATGATTTCCTTTGGCTGCAGGGATATTGTTCTCTTTTATTATTGAAATATAATTGGCATATAATAGCCTATTAGTTTCAGGTGTACAACATAGGATATGATATTTTCATGCAAAATTAAATGATCCCCACAGTAAGTCTAGTTACCATCTGTCACCATATGAAGTTATTAAAATATTATTGATTGTATTCTCTATGCTGTACATTACGTCGCAATGACATATTTATAACTGGAAGTTCCCCTTTACCTACTTCCCCACCCCTGCAATTCCTCCCTTCTGGTAACCAACAGTTTGTTTCCTGTATGAGTCAGTTTGTGTTTTGTCTTTCTTCTTCATTTGTTTCACTTTTTTTTTTTTTTTTTAGATTCTACATATAAGTGAAATCATATAGTATTTTTCTTTGACTTATTTCACTTAGCATCCTACCCCCTGGGTCCATCCTGGTTGTTGCAAATGGCAAGATTTCATTATTTGTTATGGCCAAGTAATATTCCATTATATATGTATACATACATAAAGAGAAAGAAAGGGGCCACACCACATCTTCTCTTTCCATTTATCTGTCAATGGGTACTTAGGTTGCTTCCAAACCTTGGCTGTTGTAAATAATGCTGCAATGAACATAGGGTCACTTATATCTCTTCAAATTGTTGCTTTTGTTTTCTTCAGATAAATACTTAGAGGTAGAATTGGTGGATAGTACATTAGTTCTATTTTTAATTCTTTTAAGGAAATACCATTGTTGTTTTCCATACTGACTGCACCAATTTACATTCCCACCAACAGTGTATGAGGATTCCCTTTCCTTCATGTCCTTGCCAACACTTGTTATTTTTGTCTTTTTGATAATAGCCAATCTGACAGGTGTGAGGTGATATCTCATTGTAGTTTTGATTTGTACTTCCCTGATGATTAGTGATGCTGAATACCTTTTCACATGCAGGGGATGGTATTCTTTGCTCCTTTTACACATCACCCATAATTCCCTTTTCCAGCAACAATAAGAATTTTTTATGTCATTGTTAAGCGTGATGGTTTCTAAGATTAAATGCCAACATTCTTCCTTTGAAAATAACGTGTTTGCGAATGGCTTGTTGAGTATGACTGTTTTATTAGCATTCAAAGACCTAGTACAGCTTTTTTTTAATGCAACAAAGGAGTGCAGCTTGTTGCTTGCCTTAAAAAGGAAAAGGAGGCTTGATCTGTGCTTATGGATTTGCCAAAATACCTGAGGGTAATTCAGTTGCATTCATTGTGGAAGTATCATTTAGATTTTGCTCTTCAAATATAGATGCAGCTACAGTGACAAGGCTGTCTTCCCCCAGGCCATCCACCGACACAGGATGCTATAGGCAATTTGAGACTAACATTCTCAATTAATATTTCTGGCATGTGCTTTACATTGTTTACAAATGTTCTTAGGCAGAAATGGAATGTACCACTAAATGTGGCAATATATTTCACATGACTTTCTTGCCTCTCTCAAACTCCCGAGAATTCAGTTGAAAAACTAAACAACTGTAAAATAGCAATCAGGAAGACAAAAGCCATCCTACGTATTTAGTAAATATCCATTTGGTTTCCACTCTATCATAATTAATCTACTAATTTAATATTCCACCTTAAATCAACTCTCAACACCAAAAGTCAACACAGCAGGGCTCACTTATGAAATCAGTGATGTTGAAATGCTTTTATTTCATTTTCATAGGCTCAAATTATCATAAACCCATTCAGATACCAAGGCTCAGAGATTGGTGAAGAATGTGTAGTAGAATCTTCAATATGCCATTAAACGAGTACAATGCTTTTTTTTAATTTTTATTTATTTTTTAAGAGAGAGAGAGTGCAAGTGGGTAAAGGGCAGAGACAGAGACATAGAATTGGAAGCAGGCTCCAGGCTCTGAGCTGTCAGCACAGAGCCTGATGTGGGGCTCGAACCCATGAACCGTGAGATCATGACCTGAGCCAAATTCTGACGCCCAACCGACTGAGCCACCCAGGAGCCCCAATGTGTAATTTTTTTAACTGTAGAAACAAATCTCCATAAGTCAGGGGCCTTGGTCATATAATTAACAATTCTATTTGATACTATATCTGATTAACTGATTGATCAGGAACTTGAATACTGCCAAAATAAAATCAGAGGTTCTCTTGCAAGCCATGGTGATGATCAAAACAATAAGAAGGACAAATATCATATGATTTCACTCAGGTGGAATTTAAGAAACAAAACAGGTGAACACAGAGGAAGAGAGGGAAAAATAAGATAAAAACAGAGAGGGAGGCAAACCATAAGAGATTCTTTTCTTAATTATTTTTTAAATGTTTTTTTTAAATTTATTTGAGAGAGAGAGAGAGAGAGAGAGAACATGAGCAGGGGAGGGTGAGAGAAAGAGGAAGATACGGAATCTGAGGCAGACTCCAGGATCTGAGCTAGCAGTCAGCACAGAGCCCGATGTGGGGCTCAAACCCACCAACCGTGAGATCATGACCTGAGCTGAAGTCAGATGCTTAACCGACTGAGTCACCCAGGCGCCCTGAGAGATTCTTAAAGACAGAGAATAAATTGAGGTTGCTGGAGGAGAGGTAGGGGAGGGGGAATGGGCTGAATGGGTGATGGGTATTTGTTCAGATGAGCACTGGGTTGTTATATGTAAGCAGTGAAATCACTGGGTTTTACTCCTGAAACCAATACTATACCTTATGTTAACTAACTTGAATTTAAATAAATAAATTTAAAACAAACCAACCAACCAAAAAAACCCCAATAACATAGCAATGCCTCAAGTAAAAAAAAAATTGTTTCAAGATAAAATATAAAATACAGTTTAATTCAACCTCTTCTTAAAATGCCAGTGTTCAGGCTGTGTACTGAATTTTCTTCTAGAGAGATTCAACAGCAAACTAGGAGGCAGATTAATTATGAAAGTTCAAAATGAGGTTACCAAAAAAGTACCAGTGTGGGCTGAGTGTGATACATATAGCTAAGAGGATAGAAGCATGCACTTTGAAACAAAAATGCTGGGGTTTGAATCTGACCGCACCAGACTGTAGCTGTGTGACCTCCGACAACTGACTTAATCCTTGCGCCTTAGTTTCCCTGTCTGTAAAATGAGGGTGACCCAGTATCTACCACCTCAGGGTGTTATGAGGATTAAATGAATCCATGTGTGTGAATAATTCACAGAAGTTCAAGTGCCAGGGAACTGCTTGATACTATTATTCTTAAAATTATTTTGGCAATACCAATATTGTACCCATTTAAATCTGTCTATTTTGAGACATGTTTCAAATTTTCTATTTTGAGACAAGTTTCTGGCTTTCAATACAAGAAAGCCAGAAAACAGTATGTGATCCAGGCATTTGAACTGGGATAGAATGATCTGCCTGTACAATCACAGAGGGGATTTTGTCTGCCAATTTCCTTGGGAATCAGTGAGGTATGAATGGGAAAGAAGATGCAAATATTTTTTCACAGCTTTTTATATCTGATGGAGACAGAGCTTTAAAGAAATGATATGAGCAATAATATATGTTTAAGGAGACCCAAGTATAAGAAAAAGGCTTTCCCTGCCCAATTCTCCATTTACCTTACATAAGTCATAATTTCTCAGTTTTTCTACTGATTATTTATTCCCACTTCTGCATTTCCAACCTGCCAACAGCAGAGACAAATGCCAAGAGTCTAACATAGCATCACTGTGAGGAAGAGGGTAACAACCTACCAGGTCAAGTCAATTGTAACTTATTTCTTATGTCATTTAGACAGAAATGATTGTCCTACCATTACCACCACCAATGGGTTTACAGAATGCCTCATTCATTTACATGGTATCCACACACACACACACTGTAAAATCTATTTCACAACAAATAAAGTACAGGACTTTTGTCCTGCTCATTCATTATTTTACCATGTTTCACAACACAGAGAAATATGCTCAACTGTGGAAAAGTATAATGAAGGCTTAACACGTTGTCTTTGGATGACCACACATTGTGAGCTGGGGGATCTGCACTTAACGGTTCAGTATGTGCTCTGAACCAATGACCAATATACGATATGTCATTTATTTCATAGCCAGAACACACAAGGCAATATATCAAGGGGTAGGAATGGAAGTACCTCCTCTAATTATTACTAGTGATAACACATGAATAGAAGTGTGGATTCCAGTCATAGTAACTTTGTGCTTTCCTGGTTTAGGTGTTATTTCACCCTTCAAAAATGAATACTTCTACTAGAGTCACAGGAATTCTTCTAATAATGCGAAAGATGAAATTGCCATCTGTCCTATTTAGGATCCAGCATTCTAGTTAATGGAAAGACAAAAAAGATTACTCTCTTGGTTGTGTTAATTGATCTTGATTATTAAGAGGAAACAGGATGTCTGCTATATAGTTGGATCAAGGTAGATAGGTATTAAGTATGGAATTCAAGTAATTCTCTAAACAACTTCTTTGCAATTCTGAGTCTAGTGGTGAATGTTGGTGGAAGGTATAGCAACCTAATGCAGGGAGAACTCTTAAGGATTGTGACGTTCCAGAAACAAAAGTTCTGGTCACATCTCTAGTTAGACAACTATGATCAAGCCGAGAACAAAAGAAATACTAAGTAAGGAAGAATAAAGTTACAAATACCAAATATGACACTGTGACCAATTATAGAAATCAAGACTTCAGAATCTAAGCAAGTTTTATTATGCTTGCTTTGTTGAATATATATACTTAACCAATTTACATTCCTCATCTGCCTTTTGCCTATTTTTAATTTAATTTAATTTAATTTAATTTAATTTAATTTAATTTAACTTAATTTAAGTTCCAGCACAGTTAACATACAGTATTATATTAGTTTCAGGTATACAATATAGTGATTCAACAATTCTATACATTACTCAGTGCTCATCATGATAAGCACACTCTTAGTCCCCTTCATCTATTTCACTCATCCCCACACCCACCTCCCCTGTGGTAACCATCAGTTGGTTCTTTATAGTTAAGAGTCTGTTTTTGTTTTTTGTTTGTCATTTTGCTCTTTGTTCATTTGTTTTGTTTCTTAAATTCTACATATGAGTGAAATCATATGGTATTTGTCTTTCTCTTACTTACTTCACTTAGCATTATACCCTCTAGATTCACCCATGTTGTTTCAAATGGCAAGATTCCATTTTTTCATATGGCTGAATAATATTCATATGTGTGTATGTATATCACTGTTTTGTTATCCATTTATCTATTACTGGACACTTGGACTGCTTCCATAATTTGGCCATTGTAAACGTTGCACACACATAGAGGTACATATATCCCTTCAAATTAGTGTTTTCATATTCTTTGGGTAAATATTCAGTAGTGGAATTACTGAACCAAATGGTAATTCTGTTTTTAATTGTTTGAGAAACCTCCACACTGTTTTCCACAGTGGCTGCACCAGTTTGCATTCCTACCAACACTGCAGGAGTGTTTCTTTTTCTCCACATCCCCATCAACACTGGTTTCTTCTGTTTTTTTGTTTTGTTTTGTTTTGTTTTGTTTTGTTTTGTTTTGTTTTGTTTTAGCTATTCTTACAGGTGTGAAATGATATCTCCATGTGGTTTTGATTTGCATTTCCCTAATGATGACTGATTTTGAGCATCTTGTGTCTGTTGGCCATCTGGGTGTCTTCTTCAGAGAAATTTCTATTTGTGTCTTTTGCCCATTTTTTAATTGGATTATTTGGGGGGGGGGTTGGCGCTGAGTTGTATAAGTTCTTCATAGATTTCAGATACTAACCTTAACTGGCTATGTCACTCAGGAAGTTGCCTTTTAGTTTTGCTGATGGTGTCCTTTGCTGTACAGAAGCTTTTTATTTTGATGTGCTCCCAGTAGTTTATTTTTTATTTTGTTTCCCTTGCCTCAAGAGACATATACTTTTTTAATTTTGCTGTGGCTAATGTCAGAGAAATTACCACTTGTGCTCCCTTTGAGGATTTTCATGGATTCAGGTCTCACATTTAGCTCTTTAACTCATTTTAAAGTTATTTTTTTATGTGGTATAAGAAAGTAGTCCCGTTTCATTCTTTTGTATGTAGCTGGTCAGTTTTCCCAATACCATTTGTTGAAGAGACTTTTTTCTCATTGCATATTCTTGCCTCCTTTGTCAAAGATTAATTGGCTATATAATCATGGGTTTATCTCTGAGCTCTCTATTCTGTTCCATTTATATATGTGCCCATTTCTGTGGCAGTACAATACAGTTTTGATGACTATATGTTATAGTATATCTTGAAATCTGGGACTGTGATACCTCCAGTTTTGTTCTTCTTTTTCAAGACTGCCTTGTGTATTTGGAGTCTTTTGTGGTTCTATACAAATTTTAGGATTATTTGCTCTAGTTCTGTTTAAAGGGCTGTTGGTATTGTAATAGGGATTGCATTAAAGCTGTAGCTTGCTTTGGGTAGTATGAAAATTTCAATAATATTTGCTCTTCCAATCTATGGGTATGAAATATCTTTCCATTTTTTTGTGTTGTCTTCAGTTTCTTTTATCAATATTTTATACTTTTCAGAGAACATTTTCCTACTATTTTCATTAATCCATTGTAGATAAACTTATAACTTCATGTTAAAACTAAAAAATATCAAAGGAAATTTGTGACCGAGGTAGAAGAGAAAAAACTATCACCCAGTAATGGGTAAAGTCCATTGGGAGTTATTATTTCATTTTGGCTATATAAGGGGAAAGCATTTTCTTGACATCAGTGATAATCATTTCATCTTAGGTGAAAGCAAGATCTATAGATGTTTTTGTCATTTGAAAGTTAAATATGAGAAAAAGGGTCTTTATGGATATTATCAAAGAGGTAGACTGTCAGACTGTCCATGTCAAATCAACATGATGCACACCCTGATTTACACTTGCTTCTGCATCACAGAAGAAAGTTTCAAAACTATTATTTCTGAGACTCCAGACAGCAGAGGTTAAATTTTTCCAATAAGGATCCACATGTTATTTGAAAGGTAGAAGAGAATCAGAAGCTGTTATTATCCAGGAGTATTAATAAGAGGCTCTTGGGAAACTGCAAATATGAGTTTGCAGTTGACTTAGAGTGAATTCCTATGAATCACTTGCTTTAGTCCTACTGTTAGCTGAGCTCATCAGTGGCTTCCACTTGATTCCTGAGTCTCCAGGTTTCCCAAAATCCAAGAGAGTTATTTCTGTGAATTTTACTTCTTCAGCACTTTTAATCATTAACACTCTAATGATCTACATCTAATCTCTTCCTACTTGAGATGTTTAGGGAGGCATCTGTCATGCTAAATGACTCCTGATAGACTCATGGATCCATACCTCATGCTGAAGAGGACTGGTTTGGATTGTTAGGAACAAAAATCATTGTATTAACTCAAAATTATTCTTGAAAAATCCTTAGTAAGATAACACATTAGAAGCCAACAGATTGCCTATAAATCAAACATGGGGTTTTTCCAACACGTGAGAGCAGGTTGCTACTTTTTTAGTTTAGCACCAGATGAAGTAAATGACTTGCTATTAGAAAATATATCATATGCGGGGCGCCTGGGTGGCTTAGTCGGTTAAGCATCCGACTTTCGCTTAGGTCATGATCTCGCGGTTCGTGGGTTCGAGCTTCGCGTCGGGCTCTGTGCTGACTGCCAGCTCAGAGCCTGGAGCCTATTTCAGAGTCTGTATCTCCCTCTCTCTCTGACCCTCCCCTGCTCATGCTGTCTCTTTCTCTCTCTCTCTCTCTCTCCTAGAAATAAATAAAAATATTTAAAAAAAAAAAAGAAAATATATCATATGAAAAATACACATCTTTACATTCTAGAATCTCATTCCACAAAGATAGATGCTCACTTTTTGGAAGGAATGCTGTAACTGGGACCCATCAAAGTAACAGCAAGGGCCAATGTAGGCTTCTCACCTTATCTTCTCTGCAGGCTATGTATTCACTGAATAGTGAACTGGATTATTCATATTCTTTGAACTTTTATTCTCTCTCTCCCATTCTCTCTCTCCCCTCACTCACTCATGCTATCCTTTTTACTATCACTCTTTGTCTCCTAAAAACATAAAATTGAATTTACCTAAGTGAAATGTTACATTATGTTTATTGAATTTCCTTTTGTTAATTGCCCTTCTATTTATGCTCTTGAATCATTTCTAGATATCAATATGAATATATTATAAACTATGTATTGAATAATTCAAGCTTTCCTAGGAAATTTCTTCTCAAATTACAATTTATTCTTTATTTTCAGTTTAATAATTTGAATAAGTTAATTCAACTCAACACTGTCATATGTAAATTGTTAATAACATTACATATAAGACATAGATCTTGAACTCTTGGTTGGTAATAAAAATTTCTTAGTACCACAGGAGGAGTACCAAAATGAAAGTGATTTAGAGTGACTAATATGCTGAGATATGAGATTCAGACTATAGTTCTCACTGCAGCTGTATCAATAACTGCAAAGGGTTTTAGATTTACCTTGCATATAAGATAATAAGCTATCCTATTACTGTTTTATAGATACTGACATAAAACATAAGACTCCTGGGTCAGAGATAAATCTCTTTATTACTCATAGCACAATAAGCAACATAATCATCAGCATATTTGTGTCAGGTCTCCTTGCCCCAAGTTGTACAAGGGCGACATAGATTAGCCTACATAGTTTTCTGCACATACATTGGGCTGCATTTCAGAAGAGCAACCTTGAGCTTACTTAGTGAACCTGAACCTCTTTAAAATGAGCAGTAAGCATGCTTTCTCTCTGATACAGATGAGGACATTGTCATTATTATAGCAGAAAATAAGTGATCCTCCCCTTAATCCAATGGAAGACTACTACATCTATCTTCCAAGGCTGGTCGCTATACAAGTATCCTTGAAGTAACAATTTAAAAACATACACAATGTCTTTCTTCACAAGATGTCCAGACACGTGAGTGTACCAGGGAAAATTGTCTCCTGAAAGATTGACTTTGCAGCTTATGGCTGATCTCTTCACTGTGACTTGCTTTCCACTTCCTGGGAAATGGAATTATCTGTGTACTGTCTCCTGGGATATTTTTGACTTGAGGTCTTTATGTTTAATCAAAGGACTAGAAGAAAACATGTTCCATGACTTTAAATAATGTAAATCTCAGAAGTAAAGTCAATAAAGAACCAATATCTCTGATAATTCACTTCATGAATAGAAAGAAAGAAAGAAAGAAAGAAAGAAAGAAAGAAAGAAAGAAAGAAAGAAAGAAAATGAAGGAAGCGAAAGAACTTAGCCAAAATTCACTTTATCCTGAGAGAAAAACAGAATCCTATTCAACAATAACCAGATATACAAAATGCCCTTCTCCCAGAAGCAGGGATTTTCTATCTTCCAGAAAACCAAGTTATATAATGTGAAGCAGTAAGATCTCAGAATAAACCTCTCTCTTGGTCAAAGGAAAAAAAAAAAAAAGATTAATTGAGAAGGGAGGATATCCCACCCTATTTTGTTTGGAAATTAAGTAAGAGAGGTAAATTCTTATTTTGTCCCAGAACTGAGAGAGAGAGAGAGAGATAGAAAGAGGGACAAAGAGGCAGAAAGACAGAGACAGAGAGGTGCCTGGGTGGCTCAGTTGGTTAAGCAACTGACTTTGGTTCAGGTCATGATTTCCTGGTCTCTCGGTTGGAGCTCCATGTCTGGCTCTGTGCTGACAGCTCAGAGTGTGCTTTGGATTCTGTGTCTCCTTCTCTCTGACTCTCCCCTGCTCATGTTCTCTCTCTCTCTTTCTCTCAAAAATAAGTAAACATTAAAGAAAAGAAATAAAGAAAGAAAGAGACAGAGAACAGTGTGAAATCTTGCAAAAAACATGCAAGGGTTTTATACAAAGATATACCTGGCTTTCATTCATAATTCTGTCCCTTCTAGCCATATGCCTTTTATAAAACTGAGCTTCTCTGAGCCTCCATTTCCTTACTGTTTAAATACACTACAATCAATAAATCAGAAATAGTTCATATGAAATACATAGCTCATGCTTGGTATTCAATCAGAGTTAGCTATTCATTACAGGGAGTTAATAACATAACACTGGGGAAGAAGTGTGGCTAAAGAACTGAGATTTATCCCCATGAGGGATAGATAAGTTGTGAAAGAAGATGAGCTCTCCAAAGAAGAGAATACAATTGAATCTGCACTGCCAGACACCAGAGATGAAATAAGGATGCAGAGGTAGTCCGTGATATTGGCTGCCCACAGTGAATTCACACCCTTGGTAGTCTTCTTCCTTTGATCATGGCTGGGTCAGTTTCTTGCTTCAAGCAGTAGAATGTGGCAAAAGTGATGCTATTCCAGTTCTGGGCCTGACTTGAAAGCTACTGGAAGCCTCTGCTTTTGTGCTTGTGGACACCCTGGGCAGGAGTCCTGATGGAGAGGTCATATGGAGAGAACATGTAGAGAAGTCATGTGGAGAGGTAGAGGCCCTGGGAGAAGAGAGACAGAGAGACACCTACTCATCCTGGTATCTCAGCTGAGCCTCACCGTCCAGGAGCTGGACGTATGAACAAAACATTTTGGATGGTCCACAATCTCACTGAAACAGCATGAGAGGTTTCAAATGAGACCAGTAAAAGAACTGTACGACTAAGTTCTAGTCATCCACAAAACTGAGAAATAGTAAAATAATTGGGTTCTAAGCCACTAAGTTTTGGAGTGGTTGGTTACACAGCAAAAAATAACCAAAGCCAACACTGAAATGTTATATGAAATTTGTCTGTAGTTCATCTGGCCTCAGCCTTTTTCTGCAGCATGGGACATTTTTCAGGAGCATGATATCCCTGTCCATATTATTCTCACAAGTAAATGATATGTTAGCATCCTCAATTTCCCCATGATGGGTCTGTGATTTGAAAGTCATCTAAACCTTCTTTGAATGTATTTATATCTTTCATATATATAACTTTGGGGCATAAATACAACATATGTTTATAATCTATCATGTCAATTGTCTGTCCTACAAATTGTTCTCAAAGAAATTATTTTAAATGCCAAGAAATAATTCCATTTTGCCTTTTAAGCCAACATTCTCTAAAGAAAACAAGGGATAGAGATTGAAAGAAAATTAGATAATGTGTCTGTAACATTTCACTAAAATACGTCATGATTTATACTTCTAAATTTAACTCAATTCCTTATTGATCTTCTAGAAGTCACGTAATAATATCTATGATGAAAGGGGTTTGCCTAGTTTTTGATAAACTTCTCAATGTGGTTATTTATCATGCTATTATTGGTAAATTCCATCTAAGATTATTTTAAGATACATACATTTAGTCAGTTCTTAATCTTCTTGCCCCAACTTCAGGGAAGGGAATCCTCTCCCCATTTATAGGCATCCATGGTATTGCGGGGATGTAGGTTTTTATTCTGTGATTTCCTTGTCTCTTTTTTTTCTTTAAACCTCTATAAATATGTGGCTGGAGACCGGGAGGACCAGTGCAGAACAAGGGAAGAAAAGATTAGAAAAGATGAGGATACTAAGGGCAGTTAATTTTGTCCTGAGCTTTACTGACAATGGCCTAGGCTGAGAAGTTAAGACATGCTCAGTGTGGGGCAGGTAAGACATGAAAGCTGCCTTCCATGACCCAGATACACATGTGAATTAACAGAGAATGAAGGAAGAGGCCAGAAGTCTGGTGGACAATCATGCAATGATGCATACATGATGTCAAGGAAAAAAGGCAAACAGTGAGTCAAAGTCCAAATTCATGCGTTCAGGTGTCAATGGGCAAGTGTACCAAAGAATGGGAAGGACACCAGGTCACCAGGAGAGACAGGAGACTTGAGGAAACCAAAAGAATAAAATAAAATGAAATAAAGTTAACTAGGGAAGATCAAGCAAGAAGAGATGGCTCCCCTTGTCAACTTCCTGACTCTCACCCTGATCTCTTCTGTTAGTTGTGGGCCCAAGAACAATTCCCATTTTTGACTGACTCACTTTATAAAGGAGTGAAGTACCACTCAGATTTTCACATACTTTGTTCAGCTTTCATTGAAATAGACACGAAGAATTGGAACACACTGTCAAATACTTATTTTCAAAGGCAATGGAGAGCACTGCTGGTGGACAAAGCAGTGTCATGGAGGCACTTGCTCTCCCTGCTCGGCCTCAGCAGATGAAATCATCTTTTGTTCCTTCCAAAACCAAGATAAATTGTGTTGTGTAGTGGAGAGAATTTTTTTAAAAATCATACTTTATATTCTATCCAAAGAGGAAATTAAATCACAACAGAAAGGTATCACACTATCAGCTAGAGGTGTGATCTAAAATTAGGTCTCAAGACTTGCTCCTTTTAATAAGTGAGAAAAACTACATTTTCACCAGCTGTTACAGTCTCAGTGACCCAAGCATGACAAATGTGGGAGGGAAGGTCATTTCTTAGTCTTTCACACATGGCTTGGCCGAAAGGCTGGACTCTTCCAAGAGGCTGCACATATGGAGGAAGCGACTGTGCATATCAGGTGTCATATGTTGAAGTGTGCTTGGACCGAATTTAGAGGATCACCATGACAACTGTTAGCCAAGGAGAATTTTTGGTAGTGGGGGTACAGAAATCATTAAACACCACAAGAATGGGGTCATGTTGTTCATATGACCAAGTGGACCTGAAGCAACGTGACTTCATTTATTCCCACTGTGAAGCCTTTTTTTTATGTCAGTCTAACAATAAATGTCAAAAGCAAAAAGCTCAATGGCAGTTACTACACAAATGTCTTTGCAAATAATCTTGCCTTATTCTTCTCCCAGCTTCAAACATGTCAAGTGCGGCTTTGCAGAAGTCAGCATCATTAAGAAAAACAGGTAACTCATTACTGCAAAACCACTTTGCATCTCTGCCTTCAAAAGTGTTTTTGCCCACCACTTTGTCACTTACTTCTTGCTAAGGAATGCTTTGAGTATCACATTTCAGAGTGGCTGGCTTGCTTGATAAAAGATAAATGCTTAAAAGAATTTATTCACTTGCTGATCAAGTTGCAGGAGAGAGAAACAGAGACAGAATAGTACGGGTGATGTTGAGACTCTTAATGATTTCATTAAAAGCCTTTGTGCCCATCTTCAGAAGTAAAAGTCCATACACAAAATACACCTTATGGGAATTACTTCTGAATGCAATGTGTCAAATTCCCAAATGGTCATAAATCATTGTCATTTTCCTTCAAGAATGATACTGATTTGGGATTCCCAAATCTCTAAATGCCATGCTACTATAAGCTACATATATACTACACGTATTTTTGTAATTTTTCAATAAAGAATACTCCCCAGGCTCCTCCAAGTGCCCTCCATTGCCCAGGCTCAGCCGAGTGGAACAATAACTAGACATGACATTTGATAAATGGATTCCACAGGAGCTGCAGCAATTTCCATCTTCCATTCCTCATGCACCAGCCCCTGTTCTGCATCATGGAATGCACTATAGAATTACATATTCTGAGATATATATGTTGATCCTACCATCTTATGCTTATGCCAGAGAAGAAGCTTTGTACTCTAAGTATTGAAAGAGGGATTGCAATCATGGTAATGTCTCAAATGAGATACTGAGAATCTCTGGATGGGAGAATGGATGGGAGACTGGATGGGAGGCTAGAGTTGAGGCTTACATTAGAAGATGACAGAGAATTGGACAGAGATTTGGATTACAGAGCCGTTATGGACTCTGTAATCAGTTGACTAGAGGAGTGATGAGGTTAGGTTAGAAGGATCTCTGGGCATGCAGAATGGAGCCAACTGGGGACTCACATGCTCAGACTGAAGGACAGGACAGTTCAGAGGTCTATAGGATGGGTCTAGTAGTCAGCATCCTTTTATGCAAAAGCCAAAATCAAATGCTTGCAGCCCACACAGAAAGTACCTTTATTTTCCAGTGACTATGAAGATGAAAAATAACCTCTCCATATTGGACTGACTGGTTATTATCAAGGTAAAACCATTATCATTAAAGGACTGGATTATTGGCAGGATGCAACCCTTTCAGATGAAAAAGTAAAAATAGAATATTCTCTTAAATTAGTTATTTGAGTAATACAGGACAGCTACGGTTATGTACCCATTCTGTGAATTGCAAAGTTCTTAATGCTCTTTGCTGTTATGAATTACACATTTTAAGCAGCTCTCTGTGGTGAACTTTAGTGGCAATTACAAACAGTGAGATTCATTGAAAATCAGTTGATTATGAAAGCACGAAGCCCCACTGTTGCTTTAGTATTATCTGTATTATTATATTATCTGTATTACTGACAATACCCATGGCACTCATTGGCCAGGCCATGATTCATCTTTCTAATTTCCCATTGTTGCTCATGGTGCTATCTTCTGCACTTGAAATACCAAAGTGACTTTATATGTTTTCATCTCCAATATCTGACTGCACATTATATCTAGATAAAACCTTTTAGTCTGAACTCCCAGGCCCTTCATGATATGACATCAGTCTCCCCTCATGGTAATTATCACCATCATCATTACCATCATCATTGCTAACAGTTACTTAGCACTTATTATGCACTAGGCTCCTTTACATATCGTTATTCATCATAACAATGCTATAAAGTAGGCTCCATTATTGTCCTTAGCTTACCAATAAGGGCTTAGTGACATTAAAAACCTTTCCCCAGACTGCACAGTGTATAGTGGACCTATATGTATATCCATGTCAGTCAGCTTTGAAACCTAGAGGTCTTACTAGAGATGCACTAAAAACACAAGAATAACCTTTGTAATACACTTACATATCAGCCAATTTTTAAAGCAACAGGAACTAAGGGGGGGTCATAGAAAATTGATCTTAAAATTATAAACAAAAATATGCATAAAGCAGAATATTATAACATAGAATACTCTGGCACAAAGATGGAAGGAAGACAGAGAAAGAAAAGACTGTGATGTCAGGGACTGTGGTAGCAAACACTTTTGTTGTAGGTAATGCCGACTAAAAACCTAGGAATCTCAGTGGTTTCTGACCTGCAAACTAACGTTTGAAATAATAAATTTACTTTGAACCTCATTTTCCTATATGGTATCTAGACACATTCTCTTCATCAGTTGATAATCGATATGCCTAAAAGCTCCTACCCTCATATCCTCTCCTCTTCTACTCTTTCCTTTCAGGAACCCAGTCTAAATCTTTTACTTGACCCTCTCTTGGGGCTGATTCCCTAACTGCACACATGTACGGCACCTCTCATCCTTACTTCTTAAGAATCTAGGTTAGGCCTTTTCTTGAGCTTTCTTCCAAAGAGAACACATGCAGGCATCTTCCTACCCCTAAATCTTGGGAATTCTGCAGTGGATGCCCTTTCATCATGCTTCTTCTCATCTGTGATTCCTTGAGTGCAGATAAGCTTGCCACTTACCATACAATCCTCTTAGGAAATCAGCAAAGAATTCCCTTTCACTTGGTCTTCTCTTCTACTCTTCCCTAAGTTGCACACATATAGGCCCATTCAATCGCTTTTCTCTTATAAATCCTGCATAGGACTCTCTTTCACATGGCCCTCACTGAGGCAGATTGAATTACTGTGCCCCATCTTCCTGGCATGGAGAAGAGAGAACCTGGAATACAATTAGTGCTCTCTCGTTTTATAGTAAACTAAAATTGTTTACATAGTAAATCTTGGTGGCTTTTTGTGTGGGAAGGAGCCCCAATGTCCTTTTTGTTCTTGCATTCGAGAGGTTTTTTTTGCATATGTGATGAAACCTATTTTCCTTCATAAAAGCAACTTTTCAACCTATGAGGGCCCAGAGCTCAGGCTGTCGGGAGCAATTCTCAGTTATTTTCTAATGTAGCACCATTCATAGACATCTCATTCTGAAAATGTGATGTCTGGATCTCCCCTGCTTGGTTAAGAACCAATCTAGTTCTTCTCCCTGCCTTAGGAATACTTCCAAAATTCAATACAGGATGTCTAGAACTCAAATTCTAGAACCCCTTTTCCAGATCTACATGATCTACAATGTTTACTAATGTCAACAAGTCTCAAAGGTCTGAGACAAGGAATGACTCATTATCATAAACAGTGTGGTGTCTTGAACATCTATCAAGTTGTAAGTGGTTTGGTGAGTTATGAGAGGTTTGATTCTATGGAATAGAGTTCCTTATCCCCCCAAATCAGAGATTCATAACCTGATCTACATGATAAAATTTGCAACCTAAGACATGTGCATTAGAGTTGAAGGACCTCCTATGAATCAGCCTCTTCTTCAATTACACTGAACCCAAATAGAAGATCTTACAATTGCTGTGAAAAATACAAGCAGGAAGTTCTGGGAAAGGGGAAAGCAGGATATACAAATAAAAACTGACTTTGAGAGGTGGCTCAGTCAGTTGAGTATTGGACTCTTGATTTCAGCTCAGGTCATGATCTCACGGTTCATGGGATTGAGCCCCACAATGGGTTCCACACAATCAGTGCAGAGCCTGCTTGGAATTTTCTCTGTCCTTCTTTCTCTGCTCTTCCCTATGCTTGTATCTCTCTATCTGTCTGTCTGGCTCTCTCAAAATAAATAAACAAACATAAAAAAAACTGACCTTAGCCAAGTTTATTCCAGGAGATCATTGGCTCACCATCCTTCTGCCATGTGGTCCTGGAAGCCTGTGAGACAACACAAGAAGGGTTGGCATTAAACAATGCCTCTAATGTGCAGGATACAAACCACGCTATTTGTAAACTCAAGTCTTCTTGATTCAGGGCTTTTTTTTTTTTTTTTTTTTTTTACCTTTTGTTCCCCTCTTCTTCAAAAGACATTGCTGAAGCAAATGGATAGCTTGTTTTGACAAGAAATGGGATCATTTCTTTGCTAGCTGATGACAGTGTGCAAGGTCAGCTTCTCTCAGAGTAAAAGAAAATCAGCCCGCAGCCGTCTGTGTGCTGCTTCAGAGGACTTGGAAGTTATGAGGGAATCGCAACCCTGCCAAGCAGACATGCAAACTGTGGAGGTGCACTGCTACATCAGCCTGGGGACAAAACGAGGTATATTTTGTGGAGAATTTCCTTCTCCACATGACAGGCAGCATTTTTCCCCCTAAGTTTAACTGTAACAGAAAAAGCCCTCTTCACATGCCAGGGGTGAGAATAAAGTCAAGATGGTTTTAATAATAAATACAACATTTCTATGAGATCTCATATAAGCACTGCAAGACTATCCACTTCTCTCATAGGCTCATCACCACAGGTCATTTTCTAGAATACTGTATTCTGTGGGAACCACCTCATGTCTGGAGTTGAAACCCAATTAGAAGTTGAGCATTTCTGTGTCCATCACCAGAAGCAGGTGACAGTTCACAGTGAAGCCAGAGACTAACACCCATGTACAGAAATCCAGAGAGACTATTCCCAAACTTCTATTGCTTTGCCACTCATGGTAAGTATAACACAGAGAGCTGGGTGTGACTCCACTCTGCCCCTACCTCACAGTGTCACCTCCCACTTGGTTTCAACAGTCCCATGTCATTCCTGCTTACTGATAGTGTAATACCTTTGAAGGCACAGGTCTTCTCTCGGTTGCTGTTGTCATCTAGGGGCTGAGAAGTAAGGAGGATAGGAGAGAGTAAAGATAAAATGCTCTCTCTGCTCTCATTGTCACAGTCAGCTGTGGCTGCCACATAGCAAACCATGGGTCATTCATTGCAAACTATGTTACAAACTATATTACAACCTGTTCTTTTACCATTAACATGCTGCCATTAATTGCAAAGCCATCCCACAGTGTTTGGGGTATTTAGTGACGGGAGGTTTTCAGGTTCAGCCCGTGATGCTTATAATCCCATGTATCAGGGACACTGGATGGTTGTTTACCCAACCCATTTCTTTTTATTCATACACACCATGTCTGACCTCCCTTGCAGCAGATGGGGCCATGTGGATGGAAGTGATGGACACCACTTCTATGTCCAGCATAACAAAATATCACTTAAACTATCCTCTATTTTCCTATGGTAGACAGAAGAAAAAATATCCAGCAGGCAAACCTGCGGTCCTATGAGGTAGTATTTGTATAAGGAGAACACTGGCCTCGACATCTTTCCACGGAAGGCCACCCACCAAACAACTGACTGAGCCAGCACTAGATCTATATTACATTAAGCCATTAAGATTTGGGGATTGGTCCTTACAATGGTTAACCTTCCCAGTCTAATACATCCTGGTAATTTAAGGACTGATCTAGGCTTCAGTTGTACTCTGAATTCCTTCCTACTGTTCTATGACCAGTTCATTTAGAAAAAGTTTTCTAAGAATGTAGGACCCCAAATGGGAAAGAAGCTAAATCCGATGCAGATCTTTTCTCAGAAGAATATTTGGCCCCTTTGCTAATTTGTCTGCTATGTCTTCCCCAACAAACTGCGTCTTCCTTCAAAAAATATGGGTAATGGAATCCACACAATTTCTGTGGCTGAATATATCATCAATTACTTAGAAGTAAAGGAAATTATCACTAAAAGACTACACTTTAAAGTCCAAAAATTGGAGTGCTCAGTCAGTTAAGAGTCCAACTTGATTTTGGCTCAGGTCATGATCTCATGGTTTGTGGGTTTGAGCCCCATGTCAGGTTCCATGCTGACCGTGAGGAGCCGACTTGGGATTTTCTCTCTCTCTCTCTCTTCTCCTCCCCTACTCTCTTCCTCTCTCCCTGCGCTCTCTCAAAAGAAATAAACTTAAAAAAATAAAGTCTAAAACTCACATCAGTTTAATTTGTACAATATATATGATCACAATAACACACACACACACGCACATACACACACACAGAGAAAGCACCATAAATGAACGGTGATAAAACCATTAAACCACAGTATCATATCCACAAAGACAGTAGATCTAAGAATTATCAGACACATATTTAATGATTACAGAAATAGCATGAGTATGACGATGACAAATTGTGTTGCTGTTTATCAAAGGTTATATTATTGTTTATGACATATTAATCTCCCACCCCTATATGTGAATGTACATGAGGATGTTTGTCATTTCTGAGCAAGGCAACTGGGATATGACTGAGAATGCTTACTGGGTCTTCCTTGAGAAGAGTGTACTTCCACATCCCCACCCATTCGTGCTGGACTTGATGGATTGCTTTGGTGGATTGAAAACGGGTGGAAGTGACAATCTGTAGTTCCAAACCTATGTGTGTTTCTATCCGACCTTTGGGGAAATTACATTTCTACCATGAGAAGAATATGTACTAGGTAGCCATCGCCCCTTCTACCTGTGTCCAAAAATGAGGCACATGGGAACGCCTGAATTTTACACACAGCCTGAAGCAGGGCTTTTTCTAATCATACCACAGCATTCTGTTGATGGGCAATTGTATTATTCACCTCATTATTCTTTAAATGTGCCTACATGATTTTAGATGTATAATATGTGATGATGATGGTGATGATGATAATAAAAGCAGCCAACTTTATATGTTTCGACAGTGAAATTATTCATATTCTTTCATTGATGCAAAGAATTTGAGGCATTTTAGGCTGACCAGCTTGAGATATCAGTCAATCAGTGTACAGAGGAATACTCTATTTCTGTGTGCTAGTCCCCTTTGAGGAAAGGATGAAAGTGATTCTGACCATGCTAGCACAAAGCTCTGGATTTAGGAGTGAAAGTTGTCCATCCCTTTGGTGAGACTATTTTAGACTAAGGTTTTAGAATGTGCATTTCAAAAACAATGTAAATAAAGGTGTCTGTGGCAGCTTTAAGTGCCAATAAGTATATTGGCAATGCTTGACAATAAGTATATTGGCAATGCTTGCCAATAAAATATAAGTATATTCCCAATGCTTGCCTAAAATAAATAGAATGTATGTGTATGTGTGGGTTCCTACGTATAGATGAATGCATACGTAGACTTTTGTTGTCTCTGAACTAGGATGCTAGAAAATGGCTGACACTGTTTACTGGCTCTTCCCCGAAACAGTGTCAGCTGAGTCTTGTTAGAAGCTGAAAAATCAGGGTTACAGTCTGAAAATAAATATTCTTCTGGAGCACTTTCAGGAAAAGGAGGAAATTTGATGACCCAGTTTTTGCCTACACAGCATTGCTGGGTAGTGACTTTTCCGTGAAAGTGCAAGTCAGCCAAACCCTAATTGCACTGCACCATTCACACTGGAGGCCCTTGGGTGGCTGGTTCTCATTTCTTCAAATGCCAGTCCTCATAACAGACTCCAAATTAGAAAAGTTTATCTTTCTTTCCTCCAAAGCCAATATTCTTCACTTGATACAGGAACATTCATGTTTCTAAGACCAATTTGAAAAATCTAGGCAATAAGTGACAAACTGCATTTATTCTACAAGTCTCTGACCACACAATGCATATATTTACCTTTGCACTTAGCATCAGCATGTTTGCCTTACCATCGTCTGTCTTCTGAGTGTACACAAAGGGTTAGCTTTGCAACTGTCAATGGGTGTTTATAATCACAACTACAAATTGCAAAGTGAAATTTAACTCTTCCAGAACAAGACTTAATGAGAACTGTGTGATTAAAACTAGTTTATAGGATAAGCCTGAAATCAGCAGGAAAAGATATAATTGATGCATAGGTGGTATGACCTTGGAGAACCAGATCACTTGTGATTTTTTAAAGTTAAGCATCAATTTGAATATAATTCAGTTTTTGTAACTTAATTTTTTAATGTTTATTTATTTTTGAGAAAGAGAGAAAGAGAGACAGACAGAGTGTGAGTGGGGGAGGGGCAGAGAAAGAGGCAGACACAGAATCTGATACAGGCTCCAGGCTCTGAGCTGTCAACACAGAGCTCGACACGGGGCTCAAACTCCAATGGTGAGATCATGACCTGAGCCAAAGTCAGACACTTAACTGACTGAGCCACCCAGGAGCCCCTATAATTTAATTTTTTATTGTAAAATAAACCTAATAAACTTTACCATCTTAACCATTTTCAAGTGTACATTTCAAAGGCATGAAGTACATTCACACTGTTGTACAACTTCTAGCACTATCCATCTCCAGATTTTTTTCATCTTTCCAAACTGAAATTCTGTATCCACAATAATTCCACATTCAGCTCTCCCCACAGACTTTGGAAACCACAGTTCTACCTATCTCTGAATTCCATTACTCTATGTATCTCATTTAAGTGGAATCATGTAATTGCCCTTTTGTAACATTCTTCAAGGTTCATTCTTCTATGTTGTAGCATGTATCAGCATTTCATTCCTTTTTGTAGCTAAATAATATCCCATTGTGTGTATATACCACATTTTATTCATCCATTCACCTCCTGATGCACACTTGGGCTATTTCCACCTTTGGGCTATTGTGAATAATACTGACAGCAACATAGGTGTACAAATACTGTTTGAGTCCCTGCTTTCAATTCCTTGGGGCACATACCCAGAAGTGAAATTACTGGATCATATGGTAATGTTATGTTTAATTTTTCCAGGGACTGCCAAACTATTGTCCACAGTGTCTGCACAATTTTACATCCCCAAGAGCAATTCATAAGGATTCCAATTTCTCCATATTCTCACCAATATGTTATTTTCTTTTATTGTCAAATCTATTGTCTTGAAGCTTCCTTTTTTTTCCTATAAAAATATTATAGTTCAGTTCTTATGTTTTGGTCTTTTATACATTTTGAGTTAAATTTTTGTATATAGTATAAGGTAAGGGTCCAACTTCATTCTTCTGCATGTGAAGGTCCAGGTTTCCCAACACTATTTGTTGAAGACTCTCCTTTTCCTGTTGAATGGTCTCGAATCCTTGAGGAAAATCATATGATCATACATGCAAAGGTTTCTAGGCTCTCTACTCTATTCCATTGGTCTATATGCCTTTCTTTATAGCAGTACCACACCATTTTAATTACATTAGCTTTGTAATAAGTTTTGAAACCAGTAAGTTTGAGTTCTCCAACTTTGCTATTTTTAAAAGTTGTTTTGGCTATTTTGTGTACCTGAGGTTCCATATGAATTTTAGAACAGATTTTTCTATTTCTTTAAAAAATGTCATTGCAATTTTGACAGAGATTACACTGAATCTGTAGATCACTTCAGCAGTATTAATTTCTTAACAATATTAATTATTTCAATCCATAAATACAGGCTATCTTTCCATTTATTTATGTCTTCTTTAATTGGGTTCTTTATTTTGGGTTTTAGTGTATAAGTCTTTTGCCTCCTCAGTTATATTTATTCCTAGGTAAGGATGCCAGAGAACCTCAGTTGGTTAAATGTCCAACTCCTGATTTTGGCTCAGGTCATGATCTCACAGTCATGAGACGGAGCCCCATGTTGGGTGCTGACAGCATGGAGCCTGCTTGGGATTCTCTCTCTCTCTCTGACCCTTCCCCCCCCCCATGCTCATTCTGTCTCTCCCCTCCCCCAAAATAAATAAAAATTAAAAACTTTAAAAATTTATTACTAGATAAATAAATAAAAATAAATAAATATTTATCCCTAAGCGTTTTGCTTTTTTAATCCTACTATAAATGGAATGTTTTCTTAATTTCTTTTTATAGTGTTAATTTTTTAAAAATTTAAGTTTATTTATTTTTGAGAGAGGGGTCACAAGCAGGGGAGGGGCAGAGAAAGGAAGACACGTAATCCAAAGCAGGCTGAAGGCTCTGAGCTATTAGCACAGAACCCGACACAGGGCTTAAACCCATGAACCATGAGATCGTGACCTGAGCTGAAGTTGTACATTTAACCTACTGAGCCACCCAGGCACCCATTCTTTTTATATTTTTTATATTTTATATTCATTTTAAGTGAAGAGAAACACAACTAATTTTTGTGTGTTATTCTATCCTGAAACGTTGCTAAATTCATTAATTCTAATAATTGTGTGTGTGTGTATGTGTGTGTGTATTCATTAGAGTTTTCTGTATATAAGATCATGTCATCAATGAACAAAGATAATTTTGCCTCTTCCTATCCAATTTTAATGTGTTTTATTTCTTTTTCTTTTTTAATTGCTCTGGCTAGAATTTTCAAGATTATTTTGAATAGAAGTGGCAAAAACAGGCCATAATACAATTTTTAACATAGACCAATATCTATTTTCACTGAAGATTAAATCTAGTTTACATCAACTCTCACTGATTTGTGAAAAAGAAAATAATTTGGGAATATTTATCTTACTTCCAGTAATTAGAAGTTGGGAGACCAACAGAAATTAAATAGGATGGGTGAGATGGAGAGTCAGAAAACAAATAATAGAAATAAGAACAAAAGCTAAGAGTTTAGTAGCAATGGCAGCTTATTATTTTGTGGGATCTAAAGTTTATAGACCCCACACAATTTGGGGGTGTTCCTTTAAGGAAAAAATACAAAATTTTGAATACAAAGTTAAGAAGGAAACTGAATATTTAAAATGAGAAAAGAAATGACAACAAATGTATGTAGTCTTGGAAATTCTTGTTCTCTTCTCTGAGAAACTTTAGTAAATTTGTCAACAATAATTAGACAGGTTTCCTGATTGCAATCTGGCACCCCACAACTCCCAGAAACTCCCAGAATTCCCAGGAGTCCATGCACCTGAGGGGCCCTGAAGATGCTGAGGTATCACTTGATTCCTCAAAAGTCCACTGTCTGATCAGTAGAATGCCTAAGTATATATCTGTTTTCCAAGTACATGCCCTGAGGAGCAGGACTTGAAAAAGTTACATTGCATCATTTTGTACAGTTGCTCTAGGACTAAAACTTGTAATACCTATATTGCATCTGTATTTGGTTTTTTGCTTGAAATGGACATAATCTGTAGCCTTATTATAACATCAGGCAATAAAAAACATGATTTATTCAACCAATTTGTCTTGAAAATTCTTATCAAGGAAGCTTGATTGAAAATTCTAGAAGGATTTGCCGACTACTCTGACACATCCATAATGTAATCTCCAGAATCATACAACTCAAGATTGTGACAAATTTTCAGTTCACTTAAGGGCTCCATGTGTGTGCACGAACGCGTGTGGTTGTGAGCAAAACTCTTGCTAAGGACTCTGATTTTTAGTTTCTTAAAAATACCAGAAATTCTGCATTAGTGTTTTCACTGCCTCAGTAATGTGACCTATTCAGTAATAATGACAGAAAACACTAATATTGTGATTGGGTGGCAAGCCATATTCTTATATTTACCTATTTGATTCTCAAAATGACCCTGTGGGGAAAATTCTATTATTATTGCCATCTTACATATAAGAAAGCTGAGACACAGAGAGGATTATTAACTTTCCCCAGGGAACAAATCTGATAAGGTGTGTGTTAATTCTGGAGACTGTGCCTAACTGCAACATTTTACTACCTCACCAGGTTTCACCAACTATTAATGAAGAGGTGGTGCTTATTTGTGATGTGGGGGTCCTTGGCTACAAATGGCTATTATTTCACCCCCCAGTGGAAGACCAATTAGTTCATATTCTATCCTGACAGTCATAAAAACATGTGGCTGGAAGTGTATTTGCTTTTTGATCTCTTGCTAATCTGTTTCCTAGGAAATCTCCAGCTTGTGTACTAATACTCAACTCTGTATTTTTTTTAATTTTTTTACATTTATTTATTTTTGAGAGACAGAGTAAGACAGAGCATGAGCTGGAGAGGGGCAGAGAGAGAAGGAGACACAGAATCCAATGTGGGCCTTGAACACATGAAACGTGAGATCATGACCTGAGCCGAAGTTGGATGCTCAACCGACTGAACTACTCAGGTGCCCCTCAACTCTCGTTTTTTTTTGTTGTTGTTGTTGTTGTTTTAGTTTCATCCCGCTTTCCAGTTAAAGTTTGTGCTTCATGAGGTCAGGAACAGTGTTTTGTATTTCCTCTGAATCTCTCAGAATCATAGTATGGTGTTAGACTTACAGGAAGGTAAGGACAAACATTGACTTATTCCCTGATATTTTTCTAACAACAAGCCACTGCTAGGTTAGTTATCTGTAATTTGCATTTAAACATTATATGAGCCATGCATTCCTTCAAAGAATATTTATGCAGGATACATATGTGATAAGGATACAACAAAAATAAAAATATAGACTGCTGCCATCGAGGGCCTGGTGGTATCATGGAAAGACACAAATCTAAACAAATATTGTAGTGATGTGTTATAGAGACATTGTTAAGATTCAAGGAATGTAATGAGTGGATTAGCTTCAGTAGGAATGGAGTGATCTATTTCTAATCTTGGTAAGAGATATCCGATATATACACTACTAGAACTGAAATAAACTTTGAGGGATTATTTTTGTCTAATCCCTCGTTTTTTTAAAGGTTTTAAGTAATTTCTACATCCCACATGGGACTCGAACTCACAACCCCAAGATCAAGAGTCAAATGTTCTACTGACTTGCACCAGCCAAGCACCCTTAATCCTTCATTTTATAGGTAAGAAACTGGAGTGATAGGATGTTGAATGGGATTTTGCCTGTAAGCCTAGGCTTGGCTATTAGGAAACCCCCCTAATAAAAGCTATTAATAAAAGACCCTATAAAATGATTTACTCTAAAGAAGGCCTTTCTATGAACATCATCTTCTTGAAGGAATTTAGAGGCAAGACAACCAGCTTTACTATCATCATAAACTCTCCCATCCCAGAACTGGCAGAGACCTAGAGATGAGAAGGAGTCATGCTTGACAGCTTTCGAAGCACACAGGGTGCTCCAAGAAAGGCTCCTTCCTCCCTTTTACAATTTTCTTCTCTGAAATTCAAATGTTGACAGTGATGGGTTTGTTTTAAGAGAATCAATCATAAATCTTGGCTGAGTCTGCAAGAAGAGGAGCAAGAATGAGCTCTTATTTCTTTTTTTTTTTTTTTTTTGGATGTTTTAGCAGCTTTATTCTTTTTTTTTTTTTTTTACAAATAGTTTATTGTCAAATTAGTTTCTACATAACACTCAGTGCTCATCCCCAAAGTGCCCTCCTCCATGCCCATCCCCCCCTCCCCCCCACATCCATCAGTCCTCAGTTTTTCTCAGCATTCAAGAGTCTCTCATGGTTTGCCTCTCTCCCTTTCCCCCACCATTTCCCCCCTTCTTCTCCCCCTTGGTCCTCCGTCAAGTTCCTCCTAATCCTCCTATACGTGCAAACATATGATATTTGTCCTTCTCTGCCTGACTTATTTCGCTCAGCATAACACCCTCAAGGTCCATCCATGTTGCTACACATGGCCAGATTTCATTGTTTCTCATTGCCATGTAGTATTCCATGGTATAGATAAACCACATCTTCTTGATCCATTCATCTGTTGATGGACACTTAGGCTCTTTCCATGTTTTAGCTATTGTGGAGAGTGCTGCTATGAACATTGGGGTACATGTGAATGAGCTCTTATTTCTTATTCTCTCATCTGGATATCCTATTTCAAAAACCCAAGGGAAATCGTTAAAAAGTTTTGGAAATAGTGTTAGGTGTTCTTTGGAGGTTGATGGCATAGTGAATAGGAACGACTGATGTCAATTTGTGATCTGGAGATTATGAAGAACAGAATTCTACTGCAGTGGTCCACAGCCAGCAAGATTTCAAGAAGGCATAGTGCACTGGGTTAAAAAAAATATGGAAACTTTATCCAATCCCAGTTTTCCATAGTCCTTGGAGTAGAGAACAATGGTAATTCCCATGGCCTCAAGAGGAACCCTGGGGTTTCTCAAACCACTGACTAGCCAAACATTGGAACACAACCCAGAGAAGAGATTGGGGGGTATGGAGTATTGACAGAAGGCCAGAAGGAGATACTACATTCTTTCTCTGTAGGGGTCCTCCATGATGGAGTGACTCTGTGTAAAAGTGATCCTCTCCTGAGTATCACCCACACCACATAACAACAAACAGAAACAACAGACAGAGTTAGACCAAATCAAAGTGAGACATTGGGCTCCAAATGGCATCAGTTATATATAAGCATTGCGATATACCCGGCTCTCAACCCTGTTTCCAAACCTAGAGGACCTACATCTGTAAGAGGGACGTTGAGAGAATATCCCAGACTCTGATATCACCAACACACACACACACATAGAAAAAGTGCTATACTGAGGGGAAGATGTATGATAAGGAGAAAAGAACCACTCCAGTTCTATTTATTTATGTATTTGCCATTAAGAGAGTTCATGTTTTTTTTTACATTTTTAAAAAATAACAGCTTTACTGAATTATGATTCATATACCATAGAATTTACCTATTTAAAGTGCATAATTCAATGGTTTTTCTTTTTTCTTTTCTTTTTTTAAGTAAAAAACATGTAACATTAAACTTATCATCTTAACCTTTTTTTTTTTAATCAGGAATAGAATTTAATGATTCATCACTTACCTATAACATCCAGTGCTCATCCCAACAATTACCTTCCTTAATGCCCATCACCCATTTAGCCCATCCCCTCATCTAACACCCGTCCAGCAACCCTCAGTTTGTTCTGTATTTAAGAGTCTCTTATGGTTTGCCTCCCTTTCTGTTTTTAGCTTATTTTTCCTCTCCCTATGTTCATCTGTTTTGTATCTTAAATTCCACATATGAGTGAAGTCATATGATATTTGTCTTTCTCTGATTGACTTATTTCACTTAGCATAATATACCCTAGCTCCATCCACATTGTTACAAATGGCAAGATTTCATTATTTTTGATAGCTGAGTAATATTCCATTGTATATATACACACCACATCTTCTTTATCCATTGTACAAATCCACCTGTGGATTTTTCATTTGGTTCTTTTCCACACTTTGGCTATTGTCAACAGCATTGCTATAAACACTGAGGCATATGTGCCCCTTTGAAACGGCATTCCTGAATCCTTTGGGATAAATACCCAATAGTACAATTGTTGGGTGGTAGTCTAGTTCTATTTTTAATTTTTTGAGGAACCTCCATACTGTTTTCCAGAGTGGATGCACCAGTTTGCATTCCCACCAGCAGTGCAAAAGTGTTCCTCTTTCTTGGCATCCTTGCCAACATCTGTTGTTGATTGAGTTGTTAATTTTAGCCATTCTGTACTCCAGTCCTTTTTAGATACAAGCCCAGCATTGACTTCAAGAGCTTCAGAATAATAAATGTGATGTTAGAGTTTTAAACAGGACTAGACAAAATTTTAATATCCATAAATAAAAGATTTGGCCAGTATCTTATTAAGGGACCAGAAAAGGAAGAATCTGAAATTTCATGGTTGAAAACAGTTAAAATAGAGACCTTTTCACATTTAAAATTTAAACAGTTCACAGGTGTATTTTGAGGCAGGGGGTGGGGAGGATAGGGAAGCAGTTCACCTTGACAGGGGAAACTGTTTTATTACTGACATCGTTTAAAATTACTGGGCCCATTCTACTAATAAAAAAAAAAGAACATTTATTTTATTTACCTTCTCCATAGACAGTGATCCTCGACTGCTTGTACTCGGGTTACTCTACTAAACCCCCCTTGTTACAGGACTACCAGTTCAAACTCCCTCAAAAGACATTTATACAGGCTTAGTGATCGGCTCAAAGAAACAAAACTTCTCCTAGGGAAGGAAAGTTTATTAGGAGTAGAGAATTTTGCATACCTTTTTACAATCTCTGGCCTTGATTTAAAAACATTTCTATTTTTCCTGGGGGACCTGGGTGGCTCAGTGGGTTAAGCGTCTGACTTCAGCACAGGTCATGACCTCATAATGTATGAGTTTGAGCCCTGTGTCAGGCTCTGTGCTGACAGCTCAGAGCCTGGAGTCTGCTTCAGATTTGATGTCTCTCTTTGCCCCTCCCCCTGCTCACTCGCTCTGCCTCTCTCCCAAAAATAAATAAACATTAAAAAGTTTTTTAAAAATCATTTCTGTTTCTTTAAATTAGTAACAGGTGTAGGCAGACACAGTGGTCATGGGGGTCCTTCAGCAAGCTGACACAGAGACAGAGTTTTGAGCACAAGAAGATTATTGTACAATAATGCTGGAGAGGGGGCACCTGGGTGGCTCAGTTGATTAAGCATCCAACTCTTGATTTCAGCTCAGGTCATGATCTCACGGCTCATGAGATCAAGCCCACATAGGGCTCCACACAAACAGCATGAACTCTGCTTGGGATTCTCTGTCTCCCTTTCTCTCTGCCCTTCCTCTGCTCATGTGCTTTCTTTCTCTTTCAAATAAATAAATAAGCATTAAAAAAATAATACTGGAGAAAGATAAAGGGGAAGGAAGCAAGAATGGGCAGGGAGAACATCTGTCCAAGATGAGGATCTGAAAAAGTCTCGGCTAGCTCCGTAGGGAGCTGGGGAACAAAGACCAATTGTTAGATTTTCCTTGTATTGGTCAGCAGTGGCTAGACCTTAGTAATCCCACTTTGTACAGCCATGGACTGAGGGCTACAAGGAAGAGCATGGCATCAGCTAGCAAGCTGATGTGGATCCTGATGGCAGTGCCACTGGAGGCTGCCAGGCGACTGCTCCTCCTGCGGCTGAACAGTAAGTCCTTTCTGGACAGATTTAAGCCATGCACATTCCTGGCTCCCACACCTGATCACACATTAAATTTCTGTATCCCCAGATTTGCTATTAATTTTAAAAGTGTAACAGGTGTTTTGTGATGCTTCCTTAGATACGCACCAACCACTTGTATACAGCCAAATAATGTTTAGCTACCCAGGAAATTCAGCTGTTAAGGAGAGTCAATTTAGTAAACATGGAACTGGAGTCTTTGTGTGGCTTGACTCAATTCTGTGTCACACTTCAGCTTCTTTTTGATCAAATCAAGTGCGGACTGTCTGACAAAGAGGACTATCTTTTATTCATATTTCTATCTTCTTAGCCGCCACACACACACAAAAAGTACAGAATCTGGCAGGGCACCCATTGTCCAGAAGGGGCACAGTAAATGTCATGTTTAATAGAAGGACTGATTACACACCGTTTTACCTTCTTCTCCTCACTTCATGTCAATATAAACAGCCTCCATATCACTTGCTACTGCTGGTGGTTCTGACTCTGGTTTTGAAATCAAGGTTTTCTATTTTTTTTTCTTTATGAAAGAAGGAATAAAATCCCCAATGATGAGAGATAATGCAAATAAAATAATGCTAAGAAGAAATGCTATATGAAAAACAAAGTTAACTGAAGAACCATTTTCTGGGACCTGCCATTCCAAAGATATCTCCAGGCAGGTAGCATTCTTTCCAGCACACCAGAGAGCTCCTTGGATGGGAGCAAGATGTGCTATAGACTGAGGGAGCCAAGCATTCATATATCAGTGCAAATTTAGGAAGGAAGGGAGGAGGGTTATAGAAAATAATTGTTTACAAAAATATGACTAATGGGAGGCTCCTCTCTGTAAATTTAGTAACAATATTTATTTTGTCAGTGGTCTGAGGATACTCTTTATCATTGCGGGAGGCTTACTTCCAGGATCAGGACATCTAAATACAATAGTTAAGTCCAGCCGGTAGCTGGGATGAAACACGAGTGTCAGGAACCCTGAGTAGCTGCCAAAGGACCTGTCCTTTGTAAGCTTTAAAAGGGAGCAAGTGATGACAGTCCATCTGTAGCATCCCCTGGTGGCCATCTACAGGGCCGGTCCAGCAACTCAGAAGGCTGCCATTAAACCTAAATAAATAAGAACCAAGGATGTGGCTTCGTTTGCAAAGTCACCTATTGATGGGTACTTTTCAGTGCTAGGAGACAGCCATTGACTCCTGACTTCCTGAAGGTACCTGGGGAGAGCTGCAAATGGGGAAGCTGAAACACAGCCACATGGGGGCTTCCTGAAGGCTCTTTGATGCAACTGATTATGATGTTCTTGCTGGATAATCTGCATGTTTCAAGGGCATGATTAATGGAATTATTATTCATAATTAGGAAATGCCCAGAGAGCAAAGAACACAAACTGTTCTGACTGGCTGTCAGTAACTGCCAGGCTCGCACTAATAATGGCCAGGAAATGAAAATGCTCTAGCACTTTCCTTTAATTTTATTTTGGAATGTGATGTCCTAACAGCAATGGAGTGCTGTAGGCAGTGTTTATCCTTCAGATTATGTCACCTCTACATGCCATTCCTCATGACATCCCTCACAGAGTATAGACGAAGCCTGTCAGAAAGTATTCCTTAATTAATTAGGGTCTTTCTAGTAGAGCCTCTATAGACAATACCCCCCCTTTCCTCTTTCTCCTACTCATCTCTTCCTGAAATTACACGTGTTGCTGGTCCCTTAAGGAGACACTATATTGCAAGACAGGATCTTGACCAGCTTGACCTCTAATGAAAAGCTTTATAAGGCTAATCACAATACAGTTTTTAATGAAATGTCCTTTCTTCTTGTAGTGGTGGGGAAAATGTCTTAGCAGCTTAGTAGGAACTGCTCCAGTTCTTATTTTGTTTGTGGAGTCTTTGTGGTCTTCTTTGCTACAACTATTTGAAATACTGCCACGCTTGACAGCGCAGAGTATTGCAAACCACAGTGAGCTACAGAAAGACCCTGGTGAGAGTGAAGGGCCATTTGTAAAAGCAGTTGCCAATTTCTCCAGCAGAATATCTTTTGGATGATCAGAAAAGCCTGGGCTCCCCTGGGCAGATGTTCAAAGAAATTAAACACGGATGAGAAGAAGGCAGACAATAGGCCTCAAAGATATTTCATAGTTTGTTTCTCCTTTTGCATGTGCTCTATAGGATTTTCAAAAGAATGAGTGGCTACCATGCTAGATGCAGACGTCTGAGTTCTTTGCAGGTCTGGGAGTAAGTGAGGGAGGAGGAAAAAAAGAGCACTGGTATGGATCAACGCAAAACAAGCTTAGAGCAAAAAATTAAATGTGGCAATTTAGGCTGCAGGAAAAGATAGCTCAAACTCTCTGCAAAGTTCATACACACACACATACAGAGAGAGAGAGACAGAGAGACAGAGAATTATCTTTGCTTTTGCCTCAGAGTACCTAAAGCTATAGTTGAACTGCACAATTTTATCACAAGTGAGTCAACTGTGCTCATGCCAAGCTAAAACACAAATGGACAGGGATAAGGGTTAAAGTCACTCATTCCTACCAGGGCTCTGGGCAGAAAACATTTGTCCATTCAGTGTGTCTAACCCTTCATTGTTCAAAGTATGGTGTATGGTCTAGCATCACGTGGGAGCTAGTTAGAAATGCAGAATCTCAGGTCCCACCCCAGACACACTGTATAAGAATCTGCATGGTAAGAAAGCCTGGGAATTTCTATGCACACTGCGACGTGGAAAGCCCTGGCCTAGGGCACTTTCTGAAGTTACCCCTGCAGTTTAGAAGGGGTGAAGATCCACCCTGGGCTTCATGGGAAAAAAAACAGAATAAATCTATTTAATATCTTATTAAACTTTCTTTCTATAGGAATTTGAATTCTTTATTTTTTTATTTCAAGTTTTTATGTAAATTCTAGCTAGTTAATATATAGGGTAAAATCGGTGTCAGGTGTAGAATTTATTGAGATCTTTTTTAAAGCAACTCAATTTCCAAATTTCTGAAAAGATAAGATGTTGTATTGTGGGAATGACAAGCATTGGACTTCTTCATAATTGGGTAATATTTTTAGTGAGCAATGGGTTATTTTTAGAGCAAATGTTATACTGTTAAACCCAAAAGTTACATGGAATATTACTATAAACAGTGGGATTCCTTTTCTATCCAGCTGAGGCTCATGGGCACTGCCCACTTTATCTCTTAGGACTCTGAAATTCTTTTCATTCAATAAGGAGAAAAGGTTAGCATTCCTTTCTCCTGCCTCTTTAGAATTTTTATTATGTTCCCTATCATTTATTGTCTTAAAATTTATTTATTACCTTCAGTGTTTATGTCTAACATACTTCCCATTACTAAAAGAATGCTAACCCCAAGTAGGTAGATACCTTGCCTGTAACACACTAGGCATAAATCCCCCTCAATTGTTTTACTCAACATTGCTCTAGCTTTATGCTTACAAAGAAAATGAATACATAATTTGTTTTCCAAGATGTCTGGGATGAAAAAGGAATCTACGGATTGGGGTTAAATACATCCCACTTTTGCTTTGTTAAACATGAAGATCTCTGTGGAAACTATCCTCCATTAACATTAACGAATTAGTTTCTCTTTCACATAACAAGCTTATGTTATTTAGTATGAATCCACTACAAAGTAACTACTCTTTAGTGTTGAGTATATTAATCTTATTCATTTCTATGCATGGAAAGCCAAGACCAGATGCTGGAACAACATGACTTACACAAGGTGTTAATCCTGAGAGGGTGACTAGTTTGCAGGTTTATAGGACATTCACCTCTGCTCTTGAACCTCTCTCTCCCTGCCTCGCAACAGGCATGGAAGAAACTGTAAGCAAAAAGACCTAAGATTTACTCTGCAATTCAACCAAACGTTGGAAGTCCTATATTCTAATTAATGGCACAGACCCGCATAGCATGGTGACACGCTAAACAGGCTGGGAAAGTACCATGCAACCATGATGGATTCAGGCTACTTAGTCCTCTTCTGTTTCTTCCTCTTTCTGCCTCTTAATCTTGGAGTGCCCCAGGGTTCAGTTCTGGGTCCCCTCTTCACATTATATTCACACACACACAACCCTGCTCAGTGAACTTAACTCCCATGGCTTTCAACACTAATTCCAGACTATATTGAAATGGATATCCTAGCTTTGAACTGTGTCCTGGGCTGCATACTTGTACATAGGACTTGTATATTCAACAACTGTACTCGGCTGTTTAACATGAAATTCAAATTGAGCATGTTTACATTTAAATCCCTTATCAAAAAAATCTTACTCCCTAAATCTATTCCACTCACAATCTCGGTTGAGGGCAACTCTATTATTTCAGTTGTTCAAGTCAAATATCTCAGAGTTACTCCTGACTCATCTTTCCTTCTGAAGTCTCGTCTCTACTGCCAGGAGAGTCTGTGAACTGTACCTTCAAAATACATCCACTGTATGCCCACTGTGCTCCAGCTTTGCTGTTATTCTGGTTGGAGCCATTTTTATTACCCCTTGCCTGGATTATAGCAACAATTTCCAAATTGGTCTTTCTGCTTCCAATCTCAGGCTTCAACAGATGATCTTCAACAAAACAGCTGAAGATATCCTTTTAAAAACTAAATCGGGGTGCCTGGGTGACTCAGTCAGTTAGGCATCTGACTCTTGATTTCGTCTCAGGTCATGATCTCACAATTGTGAGATCAAGCCCCATGTCAGCACTGTGAGTGCAGAGCCTGCTTGGAATTCTCTCTTTCCCTCTGTCTCTGCCCCTCCCCTGTGTGTACACTCTCTCAAAAAACAAATAAACATTTTTTAAAAAACACTAAATCAGATTATATCACTCTGCTCCACCCCTTCAAAACCTCCCTAGTTCATTCTAAGTAAAAGCCAAAATCCTTACAGGGTCTAGCCCTCTGTTACCGTCTCCACTTCATCTTCCTTTCTTCTTCTTTCCCTTATTCCACTTCAGCTTCCTTGGCTTCCATGCTGTTCTTAGAACACATGGGTTCATAGTGCTGGGTGATTTTGCTCAGTGGTTTCTTCAGCTTGGAACACTCCTCACTGCAGATATCCATATAACTTGCTTCCTCTCTGTCCTTCACATCTATCTGCAAAGGCTACCTTTATGTCAACCACCCCTTTTTGAGCTGCAACTCACTTTCTCAATCTGGCATTCCCATTTGTTCTCTCCATACTCTCTTTATCATTATTTAATTGACTTAGCACTTCCTAGCATGCCACATAGTGCAGTTATTATCTTTGTTGTTTATTGTCTGTGTCTCCAATCCAAATAAAAGCCCCATGAGACTACAGGTTTTTGTCCCTTTGGTTCACTAATAGATCTCAAGCATCTGGAGTTGTCTGGGTTACTTAGCAGGTGCTCAATACATTTGTTGAAAGTGCTAATTTTTACTAAGTTCTACTTTTACACTGATTGAGCATTTGCCTCCCCGCTATCCTGAAAAGTTGACTCCTGTTTTGCCCTCTAAAAAAACATAGGGAAAAGGGAAAGTTTCTCTAAGTTTCTCAGAGTGATCTCTGGCCAGCAAGTATATGTGGCCTTTCCCACATCCAAAATCAGGTGCATTTTGCCTAGAACTTTTCATTAATATTGCAGGGGTATCTATAACTTTATCCCAGGCCTACCCTGCCATACTTAGGGTAAGTAGTGATGCTTTCTTAACTTATGATCAATACACAGGCCCGTCTTCATGAACATGATGATTATGACTTTTGATCCAGCAATCTCTATTCATTATCAGCAAAGTCAATAAAGACTGAAATGAACGCTATTTGAATAGTTTTGCCCAATTGTTGAGGCAAGTAGGCCAAAAATAACATTAAATCCAAGGACATTTGTAAACACCTTGTGAGTCAATATTTTATATCTCACATTTCCTTCTTCTCCGTCTGTAATTGATTTATGTAGTCAAGTTCCCTGCGAGTTGAAAGCCCACATCTAGCTGAAAATGATCCACATGCAAGAATCTTGGCCCCCAAAATGCCCCAAGACAACTTAGAGGTTTAGGTGAAATACCAGAAACAATTTAACTCATTATCAACTCAACCAGCACCATACATGTCTGGAGAGGAAGCTACTTAGTCTGCATCAGAACATTAAAGGCTATTCATGCACAAAGACGTTTGCACCCCAAATATTTCAAAGGTCCTTTTAAGAAGATTAATTATTTGAGGTATTATTTACATATCACATCCTGTTGTCTTTATTTGGTAATACAGAAGAGTTCTGGAGGAAAGAAGTTGCTAGAAGCTCATGCTAGAGAACAGAATGATAGCTGACTCTATTATAGCAAATATATACCCTTCAAGTAGCATTCTAGCCATAAAGAAATAATAGCATAAAATTTACTGAAAACTCTATCATATTATATCACAGTCATAGAAATAGTAATTTCATTTCCACTTTCAAGTATTGTGAACTTAATCCCAGAATATTCTTATATTCCAACAAAAAAAAATTGGACTTTTAGAAGTCTTTTACTTTTCAGCAGGCACAGTGTTTCCAAAAGTATAATAATTTCAAGTCTTGCTGGAGATGATTTATCTTTGTTTTGTAAGTGAAGATAACGAAGGTCACAAGGTGGAGTAACCTGCCTTGTTCTTGGTGCAACATGCCTTTTTCCACACTCGGTTGCCTTCATTCGCAAGTACATAGTAAAGTTCTGGAGGGAAGGAGAATGTGGAAGTTCTTGCTAGAGAGGATGAAGATGACAAACTCTACTACAGCAAATACTAATATTTATTTCCATGTCTGCCTCCCTATCAGATGGTAATCTTCTGAAAGTGCATGTTTAAATCTGTGTCCCCACATAAGTTGCACAATCTATAGCATGTAGCCAGTATTAAAAATGTTGAATTAAAAAGGCTTAATAAATATGAATGTGAGTCTCTCTCTCTCTCTTTGGGACACCTTTTATTGTCACTAAAACAGAGACCCTTCTCCAGACCTGAGAAAATGTAAGAAGGAGCATGAGAACCAGGGAAAGGATACATTCATCCATTCACTCATTCAAAAACTACTTATTGAGGGGCACCTGGGTGGCTCAGTAGGCTCAGCATCCAACTCTTGATTTCGGCTCAGCTCACGATTTCATGGTTCATCAGTTTGAGTCCTGCATCAGGCTCTGCTCTGACAGAGTGGGACCTGCTTGGGATTCTGTCTCCCTCTCTGTCTGCCCCAATAAATAAGCAAACATTTTATTTTTGTTTGTTGCCAAATAAATAAACAAACATTAAAAAAACTGCTTATTGAGTATCACCAAGTGCCAGGCACTGTGTGAGGCAAAAGTCATAGTAATGTAGAAGACAGACATGGTGCCTATATTCAAAGAGCACCTACAGACTTGGAGCTGTGCTTTCAAATCTTGAAAGAAGTATGAAACAGTGCTGCTCAAATTTGAATGTGCATACTAACTACCCAGGTCCAGGAATCTGGCAAATTCTGTTTCAGTAGGTCCAGGGTAGGGCCACAGTCTACATTTCTCAAAGCTCCCAAGTGATACTGATTATGGTGGTTGCATGTTCACTCTTTGATTAAGAAGGACCAAGATTATAAAACTTTATTCTCTTGAAATACGACCTTGTATTCCCTCCCCACAAAGATTTCCCGAAGGTCATCTGTCCTCGTGTGTGTGTGTGTGTGTGTGTGTATTTAATTCTATGCAATTTTGTCACATACATAGGTTTGTATATCCAACATCATAATAAAGACACAGAACAGTTCTACCGTTCCTAATCCCCCTCCCCACAACATTGCTAATCCCTAACAACCACTCATGTTATTCATACCTCTAATTTTATCATTTCAATAATACCATATAAAAGACTCATACAATATGTAACCTTTTGATACTGGTGCTCTCACTTCATACAATAATCTAGAGAGTCATCCAGGTTTTTGCCTGTATCAATAGATCATTTCTTTTAATTGGAGGGAAGTATTCCATGGTATGAAAAGTAGCAGTTTGTTTAACCATTCACCAGTTGCAGGAAATTAGAGTGTTTCCATTTTCAATTATTACAAATAAAGCTGCTCTTAATTTTTGCCTGTCGATTTTTGTGTGAACATAAGTTTTCATTTCTTTGTGATGAATAACCAAAACTGCAATTGCAGAACAATATGGTAGTTTCATGTTTAGTTTTATGAGAAACTGCCAAATTGTTGACTGGAGTGGCTGTGCAGTTTTACAGTCCCACTAGAAAAGTTTGAGTGTTTCTGTTTCTCTGCATTTGGTGTTGTCACTTTTTTTTTTTTTATTTTAGGAACTCTAATAGATATGTAGTGATATCTCAATATGATTTTTTAAAATTTTTTAATGTTTATTTTTGAGAGAGTGACAGAGACAGAGACAAAGCATGAGTGGGGAAGGGGCAGAGAGAAAGAGAGAGAGAGACACAGAATCTGAAGCAGGCTCCAGGATCTGAGCTGTCAGGACAGAGCCTAACGCGGGACTAGAATCATGAACCACAAGATCATGACCTGAGCTGAAGTCAGATGCTTAACCAACTGAGCCACCCAGGTGCCCCTCAATATGATTTTAATTTGCACTTCCTTAATGCCTAATGACGTCAAACCTCTTTTCTGTGCTTCTCTGCTACCTGAATATTCTTTGGTTAAATGTCTGTTAATGTTTTAACCTAATTTCTGATTGATTTTTTATTATTTCTGTTGAGTTTTGTTGGTTTTTTTTAAATATTTATTTTTGAGGGAGGAGGGAATGTGAGCACGGGAGGGGCAGAGAGAGAAGGGGACAGAATAACTGAAGTAGGCTCTGTGCTGACAGCAGAAAGACCAATGTGGGGCTCGAACTCATGAACTGTGAGATCATGACCTGAGCCAGAGTCAGATGCTTAACTGACCAAGCCACCCAGGTGACCCTGTTTCTGTTGAGTTTTAAGAGCTATATATATAATAGCGCTATTATGTATATAATATGTACATATGTATATATATATAATAGCGCTATTATATACATAATATGTATATATATATATATAATATATATATTAGTGCATGAGCAGGGGAGATGGGCAGAGGGAGAGAGAGAAACTTTTAAGTAGGTTCCACACTCAGCACAGAGACCGACATGGGGCTCCATCTCACAAACCTGGGATCATGACTTGAGCTGAAATTAAGAGTCAGTTGCTCAACTGAGCCATTCAGGCGCCCTGAGCTCTTCATTGCTGTCAGTGCAGAGCCCAAAGCTGGGCTTGATCCCACAAACTGTAAGATCGTGACCTGAGCCAAAATCCAAAGTCAGACGCTTAACAGACTGAGCCACACAGGTGCCCAACTTTATATATTCTAGATACTGTTTTGTCATACATGTCCTTTAGAAATAGTTTCTCCCTGTCTTAAGCTTGCCTTTCATCTTTTTCACAGTCTTACAGAAGCAAAGTTTTTAATTTTTGTGAAGTCCAATTTATCATTTTTTTCCTTTTATGGATTATGCTTTGGGTATCAAGTTTAACAACTGCTCACCCAGACCTGATGCTGAAGATTTTCTCCAGGTTTTTTTTTTTTCTCATGAAGTTTTTATACTTTTAAGTTTTACATTTAAATCCATGAACATTTTCAAGGCACCTGACTCAGGTTGTGGGGCTCCTGATCTTGAGGTCATGAGTCGGAGCCCCACATTGGGTGTGGACAAATCACTTAAAAATAAAATATTTAAACAAATAAAAAATAAATCCATGACCATTTTCAACTATTTTTTGTATAATGTGTGAGTTTTAGATTGGAATTAATTACACCTGTTGAAGTATAGCATGAGGTCCAGGTGGGTGTTGTGTTCCGTTTCCCACCAGGCCACAGTGACATCACCCCTCCAAAGTGGAGCAGAGCGCTCACACCTCCTCGTTGCAGTTAAGGTGGAAGTTCCGCTAGCCCTTCCCTCCGCTGACATCTTCTCAACAAGTGTGGGAGTTTTACTTGCACTGCCGGGTTGATGCTGAGTGAATATGCAAGCTCAGCTCCTCAATGGGTCCCTCTGCCCCCAGGAAAGGAGGTAAAGGGCTGACATACAATGTTCTTTTGCTACAGGGAGTGGTGCTACACGAGGAGAGGGAAGCAGAGTGCAACCTGCTGCACCTCTCATCACCTCATTCTACCTCATTGCTAGTGGATGGTGGTTAAACTCCCCGCTACACTCCAGTCACACAGGGAGAGGACCGTGATGCCTGGTGGCAACTAGCTCTGCCTCTGCCCTTTCATTTAGTCTTGTTTCTTCTGGGAAGATGTGGAGAGTCTGTTCACTGCTGGATTTCACTGACAGTATCCTGGGGGAGAGAGAGAATGCTAATACCACCTGCTTCTGGCTGGCAGGGAAATGAAAGAGAAGATCTCCACTCAGCTTTGACAATACTATTCCTATAGGGGAATCACTGTACCGTCTGCATATGCAGGGGGCGGAGAGGGCGGGCAGGCACAGAGATGATGAGCTCCTGCTTTAGCCCTGCCAGTGATGCTGGGGGGGGGGGTGTCAGAGGCTTGCCACCTGCTTCTGTATGCCATGGGGAGTGGGAGAGTGAAAGAGTAGCCTACACTTGGCCCCACTGGAGGTGAGGGGGAGGGGTGCAATCTTTCCATCGTTCCATTTGTTTCAGGTTGGAATGAAGTGGCTATTGCTGAAACAGTTTCTGTTGTTAAGCTACCATTTTCTAGGCCTTTACCTAGGGGAAATAGGCTCTTTTTTGTCTATGCTTGTTGGTGGTTCTGGGTTGGAGGCTTTTATAGCATCCCATCTGGAATACATAGAGGTGATAAGAAAACCCAGGGAACTCGCTGCCAAGTAGTTCCTCAAGCCCCATGCAATGTAAATGTGCAAATAATAGAGTGCTACAGGATGGCACTGGCTGCCTGTGGATTGTTACTGAGGACTGCCCCTTTTTCTCAGCCCTAGACATTACAATCTCTGAATCCCAAGGGCCCCACAGCCTGACACTTTTCTTATTGTCTATTAAATTGCTCTTTAACAATTATGGAAAGGAGTAAGCTTCAACTCTGAGAGCCACCCTGGTGGCTTCTAGGCTCAAGAAGTGCTACTGGCATCTTGGCTGGGGGGAGGGGGGTAGTCACATGGGATGACAGCAAAGAAAGCTCTAGCCTATGTCCTTATAGCTCAAACACATCTGAGAAGAAAATATGCTCCTGGTTTCTGCTTCCAAATGTCGTCTTTCCTTATGCTCTTCCAAGTCCAACATGCCTTATGTTTCTCAGTACTTAGCTAGTATTTTCAAATGCTCAGCTCCAGAAATTTCCTGGCAACTGATGGTGGGGCTTCACTGAAACTATTCTTAAAGGCTTTTTAAGCAATCTCTACATCCAATGTGGGGCTCAAACTCACAACCTCAAGATTAAGAGTTGCATACTCCACCAACTGAGTCAGCCCCTACCACCTTTTTTAAAATGATTTTTTAATTGAATTTATTCTTAAATTCTACCCCTCAGTGGTTTGCCAGTTCCATATGACAGTGAGGGAAATGGAGGCTCAACTAGTTATTAAGTGATTCACCCAGGACTCACACTGAAGTTGGACTCTAGAACTCACCTTGTCAATCACTATCATTCAATTATTTCAATTAAAACCAAACTCCTGTGATTTAAGGCAAAAACATTCCCCTAGTCTGCTCAGAATTCTTTAACAGAATATCATGCACAGGGTAGCTTAAACAACATTTATTTCTCACAGTTCTGGAGACTGTAAAGTCCAAAATCCAGGATCTAGCAGATTCAATATCCAGTAAAAACCCCTTTCTTGGCTCATAGATGGCCATCTTCTGGCTGTATTCTCAAACGGCAGGACAATAAGGAACCCTTCTGCAAGCTCTTTTATAAAGGGACTAATCCCATTTATGAGGGTTCTCCTCTCAGGACCTAATCACCTCCCAAAGGCCCTGCCTCTAAATACTATCACACTGGGGATGAGGATTTCAACATAGGAGTTTTGGGGAGACACAAACATTTGGTCTATAGCAAGTACACTGCTGGCTGCACTTATTTCTATAAATGTAGCCAGTGATAGTGACACAGTCTTAACATTTGTGGACAAAAACATGGCTGGTGGCCCTGGGAAGATTCAGAGTTACGGGTAGAATGGAAGAGACTACATTTTCAGTCCAACTCCCAGTGTGATTACTTGCCATAAGGATCTAAACACCACCACCAGGGATGCCTGGTGCCGGCTCAGTCGGCAGGGCATGTGACTCTTGATCTCAGGGTCATGGGTTCAAGCCCCACGTTGGGTGTAGAGTTTACTTCATAAAAGAAATATATATATTAAACACCACCACCGAACTCAGTGTTCATACTAGAGTCAGGAGTTCTTCTCTCATTTAGAACCTGAGTCTCACTGAGACTGTCTCTTGCTTTCAGAAATGTGAATAGTCTTTCATTTCTTTGCTGTCAACAAATTGTGAATCTTAATGAACTATCAAGAGCTTTTAGATGATTGTTCACTTATAGTAGCATGTGTCTCTAAATAGTTTTCTGTATTACACACACATATTCATATACATTAGGAGTAATTCATATGCAGTTATGATCCAATACTAGAAATACAAAAGTACAAAACACCTATGTGTGTCAAATAAAATGCCACTCAACATGTCTTATGAAATCTTATCCTAAACCCCAACCCTTACATTGCTCTAACAGTTATCACCTTTTGATACATAATTGTTTTACTTGGTGTGATAATGTGTCTCTCTGATTGTGACAGACATTATACTCTGGACTTTCTATGATTAGCATAGAATAAAAAGAAAAACTCAAGAAGCATTATCTGAGATGAAACTTGGCAGTTATAGTACTATCTTACCAGGGACTTTTCACTTTTTACAATGAGATCCTGGTTTATTTTCCTCAAGTTTATTAATGGGATGATTATGAATGGTTTTAGGAAATTTTGTGAGTTGACAGCTATTTTTATGTAAAATCTATGAAGAAAACCAAAAATGTCTACTTCATGATGCTTTTTATAGTAAAAAAAAAAATTACACCCAATAGATGGTTAAATAGTGTATGAAAAAAGTGCTCAACATTACTAATCATCAAAATTCCAAGTGTAAACCTCAAGAAGATATCACTAGACCACCACCAGAAGAGTTAAAATTAAAAGGACTGGCAATGGCAGGGAGCCGCGGTGAGTAGAGGGGAAAAGAACGAGCGGCGGAAACTGCTCAAGGAACTGTCCCTGTCCCTGGAGAAGAAGAAAACCTTGGCTGGGGACACAGAGTGATCTGATTTCCATCTGTGCAGCTAACCTTGAGCAGGACACTGGGGTCCCAGGCAGAGCCAGGAGAAACTGCTCCTCTGCTCACCAGCTCGACCCGGAGGGGAAGCGGCATGCCTGAAGCTGCTCTGCTTTTCTTCTAGCTCTGCTTGACCCCCAGTGGGGAGGCAGCTGACTTGAAACTGTTCAGAGGGACTCGGCCAGCGGGTTTATATTTCCGGTGGTTTCAATGGGGTGTGAGAACTAAGATCTGGAAACGATGCATGGCATGGGACATAGAGCATGGCCCACCTGGCCTACACCCACAGCACGGGGAGATCGAACCCAAAAGAGTGAGTTGCAACACTTGGTTCGAGAAGGGACTGGGGGGCCGTCATTATTCTCCCCACAACCACCAAGGTGAGACCTCAAGGAAAGGCCTGCAGGACGCAGTGGAGGCTAAGACCCTCCTACACCAAACTATATCCAATATCCAACCTCGCTAGAGAGCTGCCTTTTTTTTTTTTTTTTACCAGAGACCAGGGCAAGTCCAACATGGATGCACTGCTGTGATTAATTCCAAATCAATTCTTTCTATCCAGATATATTTTCCCTTAACTCATTCGTATCCCTCCCCTCTGCTGGACTGGGCACTCTGGTCATTGATTTGCTTAAACAGTCACATTTAACCCATCCTCTAGATGTATATTCTATACCTCCACCACTATATTTCTATCTCTCTTTCTCTGGAGTAATCAAACTATATAGTTTCTCTGGGTAACATTACCTTCATTTCTTTCTCCTCGCCTCTTACCATATTCTCCTCTTTCTCTCTCTGAATTAAACCTCTTAGTTTCTCTGCCTGGTCATTGTCCAATTTTGCTTCCTCCCAGTCCTGTCATTTCTTTCTATGTATATGCTATTGCATCAGCACTGCATACACCCTGCTCTTTATTTGTAGCTGGGAATTCTGGTTTTATGTTTTTAGGCTGTCCTTTGTCTTCTGGGTCTTTTCTTCTTACCTTTTCTTCTTTTTTCTTTTTAATTTTAATTTTTATTATTTGTTTTTCTTCCTTCTTGTTTTTCTTTTTTTTCCTTCTTTTTTTTCTTTTTCATTTTCCCTTTCAGTTTGCATGTTTGCTGGATTTGTCTGTGTGTTTGTCTGTCTGTTTCCTTCTCCAAGGCTACCTCAAGAAACAAGCCAAAGTACACATGGTGGAGAGTCCCAAATACCACTATGAGTAGGAAAATAAAATAACCAAAGCCTCAACAGGAGAGACCAAAAGACACCATTCAAAGAACACTTCCTGAATGAACAGGCCCTGGAGAGTCAAAGAGCCTTCTTTAATACAGAGGTACTCGCAGGTGCAGAGTGCATAAAACGCTTTTAAAACTAACAAAAGACAGAAAGCTAGCCAAAATGATGAAACGGAAGAACTCTCCTCTAAAGAAATTCCAGGAAGAAATGACAGCTAAAGAATTGCTCAAAACAGATATAAGCAACATAACTGAATAAGAATTTAGAACAATAGTCATAAAATTAATTGCTGGGCTTGAAAAGGGCATGGAAGACATCAGAGAAGCGATTACTACAAAGACTATGGAGCTTAAAAATAGTTGCGATGAATTAAAAAATGCTACAAATAAGATGCATAATAAAACAGGGACATCCAATGCACACAATGAAGAGGCGAGAAGAGAATATGTGAATTAGAAGACACAGTTATAGAAAAAGAGGAAGCCAAGAAAAACAGAGATGAACTGATTCAGGAACATGAAAGGAGGGTTTGAGAGCTGAGCAATACAGTCAAATGGAAGAATTTCCATATCACAGGAATTCCAGAAGAGGAAGAAAGAGGGAAAGGTGCTAAAGGAGTCCTTGAACAAATTATAGCAGAGAACTTCCCCAATCTGGGGAAGGAAACAGACATTGAAATCCAAGAGGCACAGAGAACTCCCCTCAGATGTAACGAGAATCGATCTGCATGACATATCATAGTGAAACTGGCAAAATATAAAGACAAAGAGAGAATTCTGAAAGCAGCTAGGGATAAAAGGGCCCTAACATACAAAGGGAGACCTATCAGAGTGCTTACAGACCTATCTACTGAAACTTGGCAGGTCAGAAAAGAATGGCAGGAAATCTTCAGTGTGATGAACAGAAAAACTATGCGGCCAAGAATCCTCTATCCAGCAAGCCTGTCATTCAGAATAGAAGGAGAGATAAAAGTCTTCCCAAAGAAACAAAAATTGAAAGAATTCGTCACCACTAAACCAGCCCTACAAGAAATCCTGAGGAGGACTCAATGAGGGAAATGTTGCAAGGAACACAAGGTACTAGAGACACCACCACAAGCATGAATCCTACAAATACAATAACTCTAAACCCATATTTTACAATAATAACACTGAATGTAAATGGACTAAAGGCTCCAATCAAAAGACATAGGGTAGCAGAATGGATAAAAAAAACAAAATCCATCTATTTGCTGTCTATAAGAAACTCATTTTAGACCTGAAGACACCTTCAGATTGAAAGTAAGGGGATGGAGAAATATCTATCATGCTACTGGAAGTCAAAAGAAAGCTGGAGTAGCTATACTTATATCAGACAAACATGGATAAGACTGTGTTAATAGCAGGGAACTTTAATACTCTACTTATAGCAATGGATAGATCAACTAGACAGAAAATCACTAAAGAAACAATGGACTTGAATGACACAGTGGACCAGATGGACTTGATAGATATATTTAGAACTCTACATCCTGAGGGCATGGAATTCACTTCCTTCTCAAGTGCGCATGGCACCTTCTCCAAGATAGATCACATACTGGGACATAAAGCAGCCCTCAATAAATATAAAAGAAATGACATCATACCATGCACACTTTCAGATCACAATCCTATGAAACTTGAAATCAATCACAGGAAGAAGTCTGGAAAACCTCCCAAAGCATGGAGAATGAAGAATACCCTACTAAAGAACAAATGGGCCAATCAGGCAATTAGAGAAGAAATTTAAAAATATATGGAAACAAATGAAATGAAAACACAACAATTCAAACTCTATGGGATCCAGCAAAGGCAGTCCTAAGAGGAAAGTACATGGCACTCCAGGTCTATTTCAAGAAATTAGAAAAAGTGCAAGTGCAAAATCTAACAACACACCTAACAGAACTAGAAGGAGAGCAAGATCTGGGCAGAAATAAACAATATAGAATCCAAAAAAAACAGTCGAACAGATCAATGAAACCAAGAGTTGGTTTTCTAAAAAAAATAAAATTGACAAACCTCTAGCCAGGCTTCTCAAAAAGAAAAGAGAGAGCACCCAAATAGACAAAACCATGAATGAAAATGGACTTATTACAACCTATCCCTCAGAAAGACAAGCAATGATCAGGAAATACTATGAAATATTATATGCCAACAAACTGGACAGCTTAGAAGAAATGGACAAATTCCTAAATACACACTGCCTACCAAAATTCACATGGGAAAGATAGAAAATCTGAACAGACCCATTACTAGTGAAGAAACGGAATCAGTTATTAAAAATCTCCCAACAAATAAGAGCCCTGGGACAGATGGCTTCCCTGGGGAATTCTACCAGACATTTAAATCAGAGTTAATACCCATTCTTCTCAATCTATTCCAAAAAATAGAAATCGAAGAAAAACTTCCGGACCCATTCTACAAAACCAGCATCACTTTGATTCCCAAACCAGAAAGAGACCTAGCAAAAAAAGAGAACTACAGGCCAATATCCTTGATGAATACGAATGCAAAAATCCTCAACAAGATACTTGCACATCGAATCCAACAGCACATAAAAAGAATGATCCACCATGATAAAGTGGGATTCATTCCTGGGTTACAGGGATGGTTCAATATTTGCAAATCAATCAATGTGATACATCACATCAACAAAATAAAAGATAAAAATCATATGACACTGTTGATAGATGCAGAAAAAGCATTTGACAAAATACAGGATCCCTTCTTAATAAAGACCCTCGAGAAAGTCGGGATAGAAGGAACTTACTGAAACACCCATCTATGAGAAGCACTCAGCTAACATCATCCTCAATGGGGAAAAACTGAGAGCTTTCCCCCTCAAATCAGGAACACCACAGGGATGGCCACTCTCACCATTGTTGTTTCACATAGTGCTGGAAGTCCTAGCATCAGCCATTAGACAACAAAAGGAAATAAAAGGCATGAGAATTGGCAAAGAAGAAGTCAAACTTTCACTTTTTGCAGATGACAGGATACTCTACATAGAAAACCCAACAGACTCTACCAGAAGCCTACTAGAACTGATCCATGAATTCAGCAAAGTTTCAGGTTACAAAATCAACATACAGAAATCAGTTGCATTTTTATACACCAATAGTGAAGCAATAGAAAGAAATCAAGAAAATGATCCCATTCACAATTGCACAAAAAAAATAAATAAAATACCTAGGAATAAACCTAACCAAAGATATAAGAGATCTGTATGATGAAAACTGTAGAAAACTTATGAAGGAAATTGAAGAAGACACAAACACATGGAAAAACATTCCATGCTCATGGAACAGAAGAATATAGTTAAAATGTCATTATTACCCAAAGCAATCTACACATTCAATGCAATCCCAATCAAAATTGCATTCTTCTCAAAACTAGAACTACCCTAAAATTTGTATGGAACCACAAAAGACCCCGAATAGCCAAAGTCATATTGGAGAAGAAAACCAAAACAGGAGGCATCACCATTCCAGACTTTAGACTCTACTACAAAATTGTCATCATCAAGACAATATGGTATTGGCACAAAAACAGACACATAGACCAATGGAACAGAACAGAGAACTCAGAATTGGACCCACAAATATATGGCCAACTAATCTTTGACAAAGTGGGAAAGAATATCCAATGGAAAAAAGACAGCCTCTTTAACAGATGGTGTTGGGAGAACTGGACAGCAACATGCAGAAGAATGAAACTAGATTATTTTCTCACACCATACACAAAAATCAACTCAAAATGGATAAAGGACCTGAATATGAGACAGGAAACCATGAAAACCCTAGAGGAGAAAGCAGGAAACAACCTCCTTGACCTCAACCACAGCAATTTCTTACTTCATACATCCCCAAAGGCAAGGGAATCAAGAGCAAAAGTGAACTATTTGTACCTCATCAAGATAAAAAGCTACTGCACAGCAAAGGAAGCAATCAAGAACACTGACAGACAACTGTCGGAATGGTAAAAACAGTTGCAAGTGACATATCCGATAAAGGGCTAGTATCCAAAATCTTTATGGAACTCACCAAACTCCACACCCAAAAAACAAATTATGCAGTGAAAAAATGGGCAGAAGACATGAACAGACACTTCTCCAAAGAGGACATCCAGATGGCCAACAGACACATGAAACGATGCTCAGCTTCCCTCCTCATCAGGGAAATACATATCAAAACCACACTGAGATACCACCTCACGCTGGTCAGAGTGGCTAAAATGAACAAATGAGGAGACTCTAGATGCTGGCGAGGATGTGGAGAATCGGTCACCCTCCTACACTGCTGGTGGGAATGTAAACTGGTGCAGCCCTTCTGGAAAACAGTGTGGAGGTTTCTCAAAAAATTAACAACAGAACTCCCCTATAACCCAGCAATAGCACTGCTAGGAATTTATCCCAGGGATACAGAAGTGCTGATGCCTAGGGGCACATGGACCCCAATGATCATAGCAGCACTCTCAGCAATAGCCAAAACATGGAAAGAGCCTAAGTGTCCATCAATGGACGAATGGATCAAGAAGATGTGGTTTATCTATACGATGGAATACTACCTGGCAATGAGGAAGAATGAAATCTGGCCATATGTAGCAATTTGGATGGAACTTGAGGGTGTTATGCTGAGCAAAATAAGTCAGGCAGAGAAGGACAGATATCATATGTTTGCACCTATAGAAGGATTAGGAGGAACTTAACGGAGGACCATGGGAGAGGAGAAGGCGAAAAACAGTTGGGGAGAGGGAGGAAGGCATTCCATGAGAGACTTGAATGCTGAGAACAAACTAAGGGCTGCTAGGGGTGGGGGAGAGGGGAAGGGAGGTGATGGGCATGGAGGAGGGCACTTGTGGGGATGAGCACTGGGTGTTATATGGAAACCAACTTAACAATAAACTACTCAAGAAAAAAAATTAAAATAAACCAAATAAATAAATAAATAAATAAAAGGACTGGAAACACCAAGCGCTGGCAAGGATATAGAGTAACTGAAACTCTTGTACATCATTGGTTGGAGGTAAATTGGTTAAAATCACTTTTGGAAAACTGTTTAACAGCAACTAGTAAAGCTAAAACACAAATACCCTCAGAAATAGTAATTCCATTCCTGGCTACATACACAACAGAAATGTGTACATAAGTATACCAAAATGCATGGAAAAAAGGGATTTTCCAAGCCAAAAACCTGAGAACACCACAAATGTCCATCCACAGGTAAATGGATAAATTCATGTGACATATTCATACAATGGGATATAACTCAACAATCAAAAATAAATATATGATATATGCAAATATATGCGTGAAAACCACATGCATAGTACTGAGCAGAAGAAAGACAAACACAAAGAGTACAAACTATAGAATTCCTTTTATATCAAGTTCAAAGTTTTGGAGAGTTTTAACTAGGAAAGGGCACAAAGGAGCTTCTGGAGTTCTGGATATGTTCTGTGTCTCAATGTCAGTGCTAGCGTCATGGGTGTAAAAGTCCATGGAACTTTTTACACTTACAATCTGTTTACTTATTAAAATATATTGTTTAAGATTTCTGTTTTTTATGTTTTAAATTTTCTATGAGACAGAGAGCAAGCAGGGGAGAAGGCAGAGGGAGGGAGGGGGAGAGAGAGAAAAAAAAAGAGAGTCTGAAGCAGGCTCTACAATGAACATGGAGCCTGACACGGGGCTCTAACCCATGACCTTGGGATCACGACCCACACTAAAATCAAGTCAGATGTTCAACCAACTGAGCCACCCAGGCACCCCACTAAAATATATTTTTTAAAATAGAAACAGAAAGACTACATTTGCAAAATTGTCAAAATGACCTGTTGAAATAATATTTTGAGCAGACTGATTTCAAAGTGTGCAAACTTGGGGCACCTGGGTGTCTCAGTCGGTTAAGCATCCGACTTCATCAGGTCATGATCTTGCGGTTCGTCTGTTCCAGCCCCGTCTTGGGCTCTGTGCTGACAGTTAGCTCAGAGCCTAGAGCCTGTTTTGGATTCTGTGTCTCCTTCTCTCTCTGCCCCTCCCACCTCATGTTCTGTCTCTATCTCAAAAAAAAAAAAAAAAATCTATAAAAAATTTTTAAAACCCAAAGTGTGCAAACTTGTTCCAAGAGAATGAAAGCTTTCCTGAGTCACCAGGTCAGATTTCTGGAGGTTCTACATGGGCAATATATTTTCAGTGCTATGTTCAGAAGCAAGTATGCTTAAATGTAGATTTAATATCACCTCTTTTTATTACAAAATGCCACATGGGAAGTGGCAACATTTCATGACCCACATTTTGAATTTAATAGTCAGCCACACAACTCATAATTTTCCATTCTTAAACACACAGGTTAAGAACTTAAAAACAATTAATAGTCTGAATAAGTCTCTTGTGTAAGTTATAAACAAATCCTTAAAAGAAGGAACTACTAGATTTATCCATTATTGGAAAAATTTTGTTTAATAAAAGTAATCATGTTTTTCCCTGATATTTAGGAAAATAAATGTCTATACATGTCTTATTTCATAATTTTTTTCAGATAAATGTCTTTTATTCACTCATACTCTATCACTGTTTTAAAGAATTATATGCAGACTCAGAAAAAAGGTACAGCCTCCAATTCCAAGGATGGGACTATTTTCTACCTGGGTGGACTTATCTATCCTACAAAGGCATACAGGATAGGAGGGTGCTCTAAGCTCCCAACAGATCAGCCAGGAAGATATCCGCTGAGAAGTCACATTTTGCTTTTCCTAAAGTTTTGCACTGTCCTCTGTTGTCCCAGATACAAAACAACACAGAGAATTAATTCCCAGGAATGAGACAAACTTGTTTGTCTTTGGAAACCTCAGAATGCTTTTTCAGCACTGCCTTTCTGATCATTGAAATAGAGCGAATTTTTGATTCTTGCAGTTAATTTCTCTACCAGAAGACATTCTGGAGTATCATGTTCCTTTTGAGAAGTGTCTGCCCTTCACATTGTAGCCCTGACATGTTATTAAATGTGTCGTCTCTTCCATTAAAACATACTGTTACCAGCCAGGTGCCGCTCTCAGCATTGCAAAAGGTTGTAACAAGGTAGAGTATAGAAGATGTTTCGTGTCCATAGAAGTGGTGAAGGCAGAAAATGAATTGGATTCCTTTAAGATGAGTCATTTATGGATCAGCAGATTTATTCAGTTATTTATAAAGGAGTTATCATTTCATTAGCAACTAACTTTGATCTGTATGAGCAGTAAGATATTCTTCAGTCATTTATTTCAGAACAAGAACTCACTGCAAGAGAAATGCTATTATTGCATAAGATGCAAATAAATATTGTGTCAAAACTAAGACTTTTTTTTTAATAGAGTTATAGATCCTACATTTGATTCTAAGCTTCATTTAATAAAAGCATTTGGACATTTTACTTTGGTGAGTAAGTTTATGATCAGGAAAGATGAAATAATTATTTTCTAAAGAACACTAAATCTAACATATTTTTGCAAAATTTGTAGCAACAATTTAAGTACAATTGCTCAGGGCTATTGTATGAAGAGTATGGGTGATGCTGGCTGCTCGATAGTTGACAACAAAGAAGCAAAAGCAATTAAATGGAGAAAAAAAATATTACCTTTTCAACAAATGATGCTGAAGCAATTAGACATCTAAAGGCAAATATGTTAAATGAACTTCAACCTAAGTTTCACACTATATATAAAAATCAACCCAAAATAGATCACAGATTTAAATGTGAAATTTAATACTGTAACTTTTAGAAGAAAAAGGAGAAAATCTTTAGGATCTAGAGCTAGACAAAGAAAATCCTAGACATGACATGGTCAAGCACAATCCATTAAAAGCACAATCTATTAAAGAAATCCATTAAAGAAAATACGGGTAACTTTGGGCTTCATCAAATTTAGAAACTTCTGTTTTGTGAAATACTATGCTAAGTGGATGAAAACACAAGTTACAAACCGAAAGAAAATAAGTGCAACCAAACCATATATCTGCCCAGAGGACTACTATCTGCAATATATTAAACCTTTTGAAACTCAATAGTAAAAAAACCACCAAAAAAAATCAATCTGATTAGCAAATGTTAAAAGATATGAAGAGACACTTCTCTGAAGAGCACACACAGAGGGAAAGCAAGCATACGGCAAGATGTTTCTCATTAGACATTATGGAAATGCAAATTAAAACCACAATGAGATACCACTATACCCCCATCAGACTGGTTACAACTAAAAATAGAGGCAATAAAAATGCTAATGAAGATGTGGAGAAACTAGATCACACATAAATTGGTGGTCAAAATGTAAAATGGCATAGCCTCTCTGGAAACAATTTGGCAGTTTCTTATAGAATTAAACATACAACTATCATACAATCTGGCATTTGAACTTTTATTCACTCCAGAGAAATGAACATTTTTGTTCACACAAAACTCTGTACATGAAAGTCCACAGTAGCTTTATCTGTAATAGTCAAAATTGAAAACAATTCGGATGTCCTTCAACTGGAGAATGGTTACACAAACTATGGCACTCCCATAACATGGAATACTACTCCAATGAGAAGGAACAAACTATTGATTAGGAGCCTGGATAAATTTCCAGAGAATTGTTCTGAGTGAGAAAAGCCAATCCCCAAAGGTCACATACTGTGATTCCACTGATATAACATTCTTGACATGATATGATTATAGAAATGGAGAATAAACTAGTGGTTACCATAGTTTAAAAAGAGGCTAAGAATGGGAATGAAGTGAGCTTGGCCATTAAAGGGCAACATGAGATAACTTTGCGGTGATGGAATTATTCTGTATTTTTACTGTATCAATGTTAACATCCTGGTTATGATGTTGTACTATAATTTTTTCAAGATTTTATTGACATAGAGAATAAAGGCAAAAGAAATGTAGAAAAAAATTAAATTTCCTTGACAAGTACTAAGACAGGCAGGGTGACCTTCCTCCAGGAACTCAAGTACCTCAATGTTAATACTTTGCTAGAGGCAACAGGCAACCTTAATTTGTCCTTAGTCTGACCTCCAGGATCCTATAAGTCTTCTTTAACATATAAAAATCCATTTGGAAACTTCCTTTACCTCTAACACCGTCCCCCCAAGATATATGTTAGCAATCATCCTCCAAACATATGGCCCACTCGTATACATCAGAAGGGTCTCATGAATAAGGTTTTATGAGACAGTAATAAAGACCTTTTCCTAACAATAGCTAGCCCCTCAAAGTCCTATGCCGTACTACTTGGCAATGAGAAAGAATGAAATCTTGCCATTTGCAGCAACAGGGATGGAACTGGAGGGTATTAGACTAAGTGAAATGAGTCAGTCGGAGAAAAACAGATATTATATGTTTTCAATCATATGTGGAACTTGAGAAACTTAACAGAAGACCATGGGGGAAGGAAAGGGGAAAAATAATTATAAACAGAAAGGGAGGGAGGCAAACCATACAAGACTCTTAAATACAAACAACAAACTGAGGGTTGATAGGAGGTGGGGGAGAGGAGAAAATAGGTGATGGGCACTGAGGAGGGCCCTTGCTGGAATGAGCACTGGGTGTTGTATGTAAGCAATGAATCACAGGAATCTACCCCAAAACCAAGAGCACACTGAATACACTGTCTGTTAGCCAACTTGACAATAAATTATATTTAAAAAAAAAAAAGAAAGAAACCTTGCCTCCAAATTCCTTAGATATTTATGCTCCCCTAATGCCCTCCAACCTGAAAGCACAATATAATCAGTCACTCCTCACAACCCTAGTGCAGTTCTTTCTGCCCACAGGTCCTCTTCCCATGCTTTAATAAAACCATCTTTTTCCACCAAAGATGTCTCAAGAATTCCTTCTTGGTCATTCGCTCCTGACCCCAACATCAGTTACCACTGATGAAACTGGGCAAAGGGTATGTAGACTCTCTCTCTTTCATTTTTACCACACATTGTGAATCTACAGTTACCTTAAAATTTTTTAAGTTTATTTAAAAAAATATGCACAATGTATTTCTAATTGTAACAGAAACTGTGGACAGAAATATTATGAATAATACTGAGATTCTTTGGGCCAAAAATACTATAAATCTTCACTAACAAGCACTTTTTGCAGATATATATAAAGGACACCACATAGGTACCTGTTCTCTCTATATCTGGTTACATATTTCATCATCTCACCCTGTCTTCGTCTGACCTTGAGGCCATGAACCTTCTATATCCCTCACCCTTATACCAGTATTCTTGTGCCTCCTCTTTAAACAGATCCAAAAGAAAATCTATTTGGTAAACTCATTCAGAGTAAAGAATTAGTGGCTGAAGTTTAAGTGTAAAGGAGATATCTGCCAGGAGGATTCAGGTTTAACACATGAAACCCAAGGATAAGCAATACAGACAGACTTCCCCACAATGTGAACAAGCCACTGGAATGGTATTAGTAAGCAAGACACACCATAGCATCTAAAGTTTGTCTCTTTCTGTACATTTGCCTTATTTGGCTATTTGAGGTCAGGCCTTATTAATGGTTTTTTACTGATGCATACATACGTTGCCATCTCACAGCTCCCAAATTCACCTAACTGAATAGTTGATACCAAAATAGATTCTCCTGTCCCAATGCCAAATTCCTAGAGAAAGAATACAACGTTCCCCCCCCCACCAGGTCAGTTCCCCGCCCTTTATCCAATTGACTGTTGGGTCAAGCAGGAGGATGGACACAATATTGAGGACTCAGATCTAGGGTCCTTTTACCTTTTGAAAACTATGATGCACTACATTAGCAATTGGTAAGGAGAGAATTACAAGCATGAATGAGGCAAATAACTTTAGATGAACTCTTTCTTCGTGTCTGAAAAATACCACTGCCTACATAGCTTACACATGGAGTGAGGATGGCCTCATCTCTGTTATATACACGTCAAAAGTTTCTCGATCAGTAACACAGGATGAGAGTGATTCAGCAGTTCCTGTTGGTACCTCCCCCATACTCCTTCAACACTAAATCTTCTGTGTCTCACAACCATGCCCCACTGCAAATTTCTGCAATGGAAAAGAATCATTACAGGAGAGGGGTCAAGGTCCTCAGCCAGATCATGGAGCAAGATCAGTAAACAGACAAGCTAAGCAAGACTCATCCCCTTGAAATCTTAGCAGATGGGAAGACAAAGTGAGCAGAGTTCTACTGACTGCCTAGAGACATGGGATTCCCAGCCTGCGGTCAGTGAGTGACCTGATGTGTATTAGGGGAACTTCTTAGCTGAGGTGCAAAGATGTTATCAACCCATAGACGTAGTCTTAATTCACGTGACTAACTGTTAATCTATCTAAGCATATGGACGCAGCCTTACTCACAAATTTGATCATTGGCCGTTTTGTCTTAGATTTAAAGAAGTGCTTCTTCTGGGAGAAATGTCTCCTTGTAGATACAATTTTAAAATAAGGCCCCAGTTTAAAAGCTCTATAGAACACAATATATTAGTCTTCACAACAGAGTTTTACTCAGGAACATGTTAATTTATAAGCAAAGATATCAAGAACAACCATTTAATATTCAGTGAGAACAGGTCATCTCTGGCAGAAAAGGACATAGCAAATTACCTCACTAATACTAAAATGTAGAGACCAAGGTTCATCTCAGTGCTAGCTGATGAGAAAGAAATAGTTTCAATATCAACTAGTTGACTGAATTGGAAATGTTTACATGACTCTTTAAATGTTAAGTGTAGAGGCTGCTTTTAGACAACAGACTTGAGCACTGGAAATTTGATTAAGGCAGAAGGGCCCAAAGTGACCCCAAACCCCTGGCTAAATACACACAGGCCCATCAGGCATCCCACCTCAAAATATCCAGAGGCCCTAAGTAACCAATAGGCTGCTTACAACCAGGCATATTTACCAAAAAAGGGAAAACTCTATCCGTCGCCATACCTCCTCAACTTCCCCCTTTAAAAACAGCCCCCACCCACTGCCTCATGGCAGACAGTCTCTCCTGTGCTGTCCGGTCTGCTGCCCCCTTGGGGTGTATTCGATAAACTTCTATCTCCTTTGTTCCGCCTCGGGGGAATCATTTTACCTCCAGCACCACCGGCTTCTACTAGAGGCTTCTACCCAATCAACTGTCATCCCACGTTTGGGGGCCCCATCTGATCAGAGAGATACCACATTTAGACATCACATTAAGCATCTCCTGAAAAGAACAAAAATAAATTTAGTAACTGATTATAACTGACTACATATGTCAATCTTTGGAAACTCTATAGCCATTTCTACTTGAAAGTGGTTGGATTTCCTTTACTAATTAATTTGGCCAAACTCTAATGGGACATGTAGTTAAAAATTAACTCAGAGATGGGCACCTGGGTGGTTTAGTCAGTTAAGCATCCCACTCTTGATTTCAGCTCAGGTCATGATCTCATGGTTGGTGAGTTTGAGCCTCATATTGGGCTCCACACTGACAGTGTGGAGCCTGCCTGGGATTCTCTCTTTATCTCTCTCTCTGTCTCTCTCTCTCTCTCTCTCTCTCTATGCCCCTCCAACCCGTTCATGCCTTCTCTCTCTCTCACAATAAACTTAAAAAAAATTAACTCAGAGACACCAGTAAAAATGGCACACTGTGTTCCTTCTCTGATGTACCCCCTTCTGATCTACAAACTTGGCAATGATGGATAAATTATAAACATAAAGAATCCCAAAACCTTAGATAAGATAAACATATTCATAGGCCAGAGACAAAACAGATAGCTGTAATTATAAAGGGGGCTGAAGATCCATATTCCAAAGCTGGCAGAGGGAGATGTAAATTCACCTCCTTTGGGAAACCAGAGGTTTCCATGTGAAACAGAAAAAACAGAGTCCACCAGAGTGATTAATTCCAGGGGCTATGAGTCATAAAAGTAGGGTGAAAAATACTGACAACTGCTGCCTGGGGCTACAACTTCTATGGCACTGCCAGGCGATGTAGGCCCGAGGATATGGACACAGCTGCCTGAGGCTCACTAACCAGTGCTGTGTATCCTTCTATTCCCACCAGGGAGGAGGCCCAAGCCTTCATTATGAGAGCTGCTTCTCAACAGAGGGCCCCAGGACATTCAGAGAAGTAGCTTCATACCTTCTTGTTAGGGAGGAAAGAGCAGAGCCCAGGACAGTAAAAGAGAGAGAAAACAACGTAAAGCAAAAACTATGTTCCCCTTAGACAAGCCTGTGATGTACAATTCTAAAATGCATTAAGAAATCTGATGCTAAGGAGGAGCCCAAAAAAACCACACCAGGACAGAAATTATTTTCTAATGATGCAATTATTACAGAATAGTTAGACAAATGCTCTTAAAATAAGCATGGTTGGGGGGCGCCTGAGTGGCTCAGTCAGTTAGCGTCCGGCTTCAGCTCAGGTCATGATCTCACAGTTCGTGGGTTCGGGCCCCGCGTCAGGCTCTGTGCTGACAGCTCAGAGCCTGGAGCTTGTTTCAGATTCTGTGTGTGTCTCTCTCTCTGGCCATCCCCTGCTCATGTGCTCTCTCTCTCTCTCTCAGAAATAAATAAAAAACATTAAAAAAAAATAAGCATGGTTGGGATACTCAAAGGCATGAGAACGTAACATTCATAAAAACAGCAAAATATTAAACAAGAAGTCACATGCATAAAACAAGGTGAGTACAAAAAAGAATCAAATTGAAGCAAAAATGCAATTAAAATAAAAATAAAATTAATACACTAGATACATTCTAAACAGACCCCACTGAAGAGATTATTACTGACTGATAGCACCAAACTCTTCACCTACCACACAGCAAAAAGATAAAAGAGATAAAATACATGCAGGAGCAGTTAAGATTCCCACAAGATCTACTGAGATCCTTTACACTTAAACTTTACTAATCGTTTTGAAAACATGTTCTAGAATATAAAGAATATAGGCAATGGCAGAGAAAGAATATATGATAAGGTAATAGCTAAGAATTTTCTGATATTAAAGAGAGATCTAACTATTCAAACTGATACTGCACTTTGAGTTCCAAGCAAACAACTAACAATAATATAATGATAACATAACGGATCCATAACTAGATACATGAGATACAAATTTCAGGAAATCAAGGATAAAAGAAAAAAAATTTTTTTGAGAGAGAGAAAGAGAGAGAGAGAGAGAGAGAGAGAAAGCCAGCAAGGCAGAAGGGCAGAGGGAGAGAAAAAGAGAGAATCTTTAGCAGGCTCCATGCCCATTGTGGACACCGATGCAGGGCTTGATCTCACAACCTTGACTGCTCTAGTCTCTGAAATGATTTGATGCTCTTTGATTTTAGGAGCTATTGATATTCACAAGTGCTAGACAAGAAATAGTGGAAAGCATACATTGCAATAGCTTCCTCTTTCTGAATCTTTTTGCAACACTGTTGGAATCTTAAAGTAAAATAAAATAAAAAACTGGTTGTGGTTGGAGAATCTTCAAGAAGTTGTGGAGGTTATTTTTTCTCATAAGTTATCATAAGAACTAGGACCAGACCTATCTAAAAACAGACATTCTGAACAACATTTCTACAAGTAATTGAAAAAAGAGAAACTGCCAAAGAAAAAATTGAAACTCTGGATTGAATTTCAAATCCCCTCTAATATTAAAATAATCTACAAATGATGGATGTCAGAGAGCATCTGACACTACAACCTTGTCCCTGTGTCTTCTTGACACCTTTGGTGCCTTGTGACAGAAGTCCCTAAGTCCTGAGGATTCAGATATTTCTTGATGTCTGGCTACACATCTAAATGGGTACCATTCAGATAGATAAATATCAAATTTATAAACTAGGGAAAATATAAAGTCCAAATATTCATTTTTTTTAAGTCCAAATATTCTAAAACAAATAAAGATTGAAAATTATTTACAAATGGTTCTAATAATGAATAGGACTTTGGGAGAGCATGTGAGAATAAATATTAACTAGAATAGCTTGTATTTCAAATGCCTTCCAGTAGAGACAGGAATCCAGAATCATCCTCCAAGTGCAATAGAAGTTCCCACCTTTTTAAAAATCATGATATTGATTAACTTTTCTCCCTTACTGCCAGATGCTATTTACATAGATGTTGGCTGAATCTCTCCACATCAGTCATCTGATGGAGTGTTCTGGAATTCAAGAATGACCCTTGCATACTACCTTCAGTAAACAGCAAAAAAGTTTAAAAATATTGCATATGTCACATGTGGCAACAATGTGTACTGTTTATTCATCTTCTAGATGAATACGTTGCAAATCCCATGTACACATACAATAAAATCACTTGTACAAGGTATGTATCACAACCAATTAACCTACCCTATTGTCCTGTGCTCTCCTCAATGCAACATGACTGAAAATTGATTGATCATCTCTGGCCTATGTAATAATCACTCCCTAGTGCATGCATAGAAAGTCCATTAGTGTCAGATCAAAATGCAAAGACCCCCAGTGCTGATAAAACAAGCAGAATATATTGCTCTGTAGTCCTTTGCCTGGAGAGCCAAGAATATCACTTAAGAGACAAGTTCACAGGGTCTCACCAAGTGAAAAGCAAGACTAGACATTGCATAGGAAAAGAAAGTTTTTTTCAGATTAAGGTTCTGAAGGTCCTAATTTGAATGAATATGGAGAGAATTGTAATGTCTCTTTGGGATTGGTTATTACATCACAAAAGTGTGGGCAAAGAGATCATACATTCACATTAGCAAAGATAATCATTTCCCACTTGCAGAGTAGACCACAAGTTCATGAGCCAGAACTTAGTATCAATTGTCTCTGTATACCAACACCATACACCTTGTGTCTTGCTGAGTACATAATGATTGTAAAAATAATTTTTGAGTAAATGAATGCACATAGGTTATGCAGAATAATAAAACAGCCACAAAATTACACGATCCTCAGAAATCTTTGCCTCTGTGAATGATTATTTCTCTGGCTCAGCACAGCACTGGGCTTTTCCATGTCAATGCTTTATCTCCAGGAGATTTTCTACTTTGCTATGGGTCTTTGCATGGTTTATAACTGATTCTTTGTCTTCAATTTATTTTCACACTGTTCTCTCTGGACCCGTATATAAACCCAGTACAAAAGGGCCTTTTAAATGAAAATGATGTCAAATACCCAGAGAATGTCCCCAGAGGACATACCTTCTAGTCCACTGGATTAAGGCTAGAATTTCACTTTGTTTCCATCTCTTTGTCTCAGTCCCCACCCTGTTTCTGTTTTAGTCAAGGATGTTAAAGCTTCTTCATCTTTCTCTCACATGTTCATACAGAACATTCAATTAAGTGCCCCAAGGTACATCCTTCTTTCCCAGCAGTTTCTCTAACAAAAAGCTGTTACCAACAAATACTTTCAGGGTACAAGGGCTAAATACAGGTATGATTGATGCTATTTGGTTTAATAAGCATCTCTGATACATCAATAATTCTGATACTTCAATAATTCTTAACTAGGTCTCTAATAATATCATCCCTGTGTCTGATAAGACGTTTAGATGCCTCCCTCTTCTTAATATGTTATCACTGCTCTGAAAGGACTATGGATGTGGTTGGAGTAAACCACAGTGTGGTATAAAAGGGACAATGAAAACTGGAGATGATGTCAAAAGGAGAAATAAAATCAAGAGCCAGGTGGATTATCAAGGTGTCAGTTGGAAGAGACTATTAAGAGCACAGAAAGGGCAAGGCCTGACAGTAACAAAGGCATCAGATAATTCAGAAAAGAGTGGCTATGTGAATTCCTTGCACTCATGAGTGTGGGAGTGGCTCGTGCCTGCCAGAGGTCATGCTCGGAGAATTGCCCAAACCACTGAGGCAGAACTGGGAGCTCACATCATACTGTGATTGTAGTCCAACTGAGGAAAAGCTGGGGTAGGACAAAGAATCAAACTAGGCAGGGCATTTTCCCTAGCTGTATTATGAGTGGTGCTTTTGATAAACATATTTAAATCTGTGGTAAAGTCCTGGAAACTGCTTTTACTAGTCCCAAATGTATGGTGGGTCAAGAGAGCACTGAAGCACTACTAATAAGGAGACTTGTTCCAGGACTGCCTCTCCTCCTCGCTTAGGGCTTTTGATACAAATGCTAAATTCACTTCAAATGACAAGACAATTAATGAAGGTTTATGCATAAAGAACAACACCAGGTAGTGTGGTGGATGCAAAAATGATTAAGTTCCTGTCTACTAAGTGAAGGAAACATTCTTTCCCAAGTGATAATGAGGCATAGTGTGACAAGAACTCTAATGGTATAATATGCACAGAGACAAAAAAAAAAAGCCCGGAAAGGAGAAATTAATTCATATGGAAAACATTAGACGTCTAGAAAACTTTCTGCTGGAAGAATCTGAGAAGAGTCTCCAAAGACGGAATGTGTGTTGCTAGGCAGGTGTGAGAGAAGTGTCCTTTGGGCAAAGTGAACTGCACAAGCAAAGGTACTGGGCAAGAGATTCGCTCTGGCCTAAGCTCTGGTTTTGAGGCAGAGGAGGGCAAAACTGTGGAGATAAGACGGAGCCTGGAAAGGAAGAAGATGGTGGAATGCTTTGGATTTCAAGCTGAGGAAAAGATGATCTCCACTGCGAGTGATGAGAAGTCCTCTACAAGTCTGTGGATATGGCTGACAGGAAGAAAAAGCAACCGGGAATGCGCTGGAAGGTAACAAGCTACAGCAGTCTAGGCTGCTATGTCTGACCCGGCCAGGTGCGAGGGACCTAGAAAGGAGGGGCCGGTTACAAGCAATTCTACAGAGGATGAATCAGCAAGATTCGGGAGAAAAAAAAATCAACAAAAGGAGAAATGGGTACTTTTTGGATCACTTATTAAAGTCTGTGGCTTTTGAACTGTCCGCGTTGGGCTTGGTCCCATCGCTTGCCCATGAATCAAGTGAGACTGAAGAAGGGGTTCATGGACGGGCCTCCTGCTGGAGTCCCGAATACAGTCATCAGGAACCACAGGCCGTTAGTGCTCTCTCGGATCCTAGTATCTCTTCCCTGAGCTCCTCCCCCTTTCCCCACGCCCCAGTCCTGGAGGACCCACCTCAATACTCTGGGTGCCGCAGGAGAGACACGGGTTTCCCCAGCAGCACGGCCAGCAGCCTGGAAGCCAGGCACTCTTACCACTGTCCCATCCCCACGTCGAGAGCTCCCCGCGCCAAGCAGCCTCTCAGGAGGAGCGGTGCCGGCAAAGTGCCTCTTACCGTCTCACAGGGCGTTCAAACTCGTTCTTTGTGTGCTCTAACGGAATGCTGGAATCTCCCGTGGAAACCAGGACTTGAGCAAGACGGAGTCCCCTGCTGTGCGCCCAAGTCAGCGCTCCCTGGGTGCTCCCTCCCCACAGCCAGCAGGGGCTGAGGCTCTCCACCGGCTCCTTTGGGTTCTGGGGATCCATGTCCAGGCTGTTGTACCTATAACCCCCGGGCACAGGCCGGCGAGGCGATCCCGCCCGCCTGCTAGTTCTCGTGCTGCATAGTTCTAGATCTCACAGCTGACATAGAGGCACTTTTGTTCATGCGCGGATGCGGCATGTTCTCTCTTTTTTTTTTTTTAAATTGATGCTTGACCTTTCTTTGAAGAATCAAATAAGTAATGTCAAATGATTTCTATCTACAATGGAAGCGGAGAATGTTAAACGACCACTCTCAGGTAGGCAGCCGCACAGGCACCGAACTTCAGAATTGGGAGACTGATTTCCGCCAATGCCTGAGACCCGGGCTTAGCTCCCAACCAATGAACATCCAGCAACGATCTCTTCCCTTCCTCAAGCCAATGAGCTTACTGCTTGAACTCTGGCGGCATTTCCCCTCCTGCCCTCCGCGCCCATAAATCCCGGCCCACCGCCCCTCACAGAGCTCACCTGGAGTGGCCTACAGCGTGCGTTTCGCAGACCGGTTCTTCAGCGATTTCTGTATCAACTCAGTTTCTGGTAATTAAAGCTCTCCTCGGTTTAGCTTTTTTATTTAGGTTGATAGTACCTTACGTTCTCTTGAACAAAGTTATTTTTTATGCAGCGGGTGTCTGTTTAAAGTAAAAAGAAAAATGGAGTAAATTTCAAGATTTTTGTAGGAAATGTTCGGGAAAAAGCATTCTCTTTATGCACTACCCATTATTTGTATTGTTGTTGCTGTTGTGAAATGTTTTTTCCTTTCTATATTTTATCATGTTTTCACATCTTAAAGACCTTACTGGCCAGAAAGTGATTCCCTCTCCCAGGGCTAGCCCTTTCTTAGAGGTAGCAAAGCTCTCCAACCATTCATTTGTATGAGGAATGAATATATATATATATATTCCTTATATATATATACGTGTGTATATGTGTATATATATATATATATATTCCCAATATAAATCAAATAATCCAGAGCGTGTAGCCCCAACCGCTTCCTTATCTGACTTTCACACAGAAGCCAATATTTCCTCTGCCCTAAATCATCCCACAGCCAGGTACCAGATAACCAGAGATCACCCTTATAGCCCAGGTCCTGCTGTAATTATTCAAACAAGTCAGTCCTACACTGTTTTCTCTGCCTTCCCTTGCTTTTCCTGCAGAAATCCCAATAAAGTCTTTGGCCTCGCCTTTTTCCCCGTCCTTTGCCACCTGACCAAAACCTGGAGCTTCCTCTGTGGCCCTGCCTGGCATGCAGTGATACCTTGCCTGGGAACTGTGAGTAAAATAAGCTTTCTTCTTTCAAGCCTCAAAGTTCTCATTTCCTGTGGCTACACTTGCTTTACCATACCATATCCAACATTTACATTCTTAGAACATTTTTTGCTTGTCTACTTGAAACTGAGAGGATGGAATAGGTGGAGCAAAATGCCCCAGGAGGGAAGAAACGAGCTGCTGGGCAACCATGTGTAACCTTCAAATGGAGCTTAACACACAGCAAGCAGCAAGAGATGAAAAGAAACTCAGTATTCATAACTTTGTTTTTATTCTAGATCTAACCATAGCTTAAACTACTTTTTGCATGTTTAGGGTAATGTGCTAAAAGTATACTTTATTACTTAATCCAGTCTGATTTGGGTCTCTTGCCAACTACAATAGAAACAATAGAAACAAACTTACCTCATTCCAAAATTAGTATCAATATGGAATGTGATGATCCTAAATTACTCGATTATCTGAGTAGAAGTTAAGTGGAAACCATGAAGAACTGATATTTTGGCCTTGGGATTTAGTAAATTTTTTTAGAATAGTAGTAAAACAGTAGGTTAACAAGTTGCCTGCCCCTTGGAAAATGTTGCCTTTTATTTTTTTAAGTCCATTTCACTTACGGTGTACAATAAAGATTCAAGCTATGACATGTAGGCATATGTATACATACATACATACATACATACCAATGTAAATCTTCAGTTGTCACATTTATGAGCCCAAGCCACCAGATATATTCTCCTGGTTGTCTCACCAGAAATTATGTGAACATACTCAGACAAAATCATTACCTGCTTTTCTGTCTCTGGTCTTTATTAATGGCACCAACTAGTACCATTAATGGTATTAATGGTATCACCTGGCTTAAAAAAATAGTTTGACTGCACTCCTTCCATCAGTCTACATGTACACATGGTGTCTCTTGTTAATATGGCCTCTTCATTCCCAAGGCTCTCCTCTGATGCCTCATTATATATTGCCCTCTAATGACCTATAAGGTAAAATCTTTATGTTTATTAGAAGTCCTGTCTTACGTTGATAATATCCTCATGTCATAGCCATGTTAAGTTTCCTTAATGCATGAGTTGCTTTAATTGCTCTTCTGTTCAAACAGTTTTAATATCTCCCCACAGCCAACAACACCAAAAATCACATATGTACATTATCGTCTGCCAGCTGAGCTTATGCATAATATGACTGCAATTGAACTAAATTGTCTTCTACTCTCCCATACCGATCCTCAAAGAGAAATAGTCACATTTTGACACAATTGCCGCGTAATTTTCCTGCCTCTGTGTACACTGTTCCTTCTGACTCACATGTGTCCCTTTTTATCAGTCTCTTATCCTGCAATGTCTAATTTGGGTTTTATATCCTCCAGGAAGCCTAGTCCATTTCTATCCCCACTCTCAGTGACAATTTGTACCTCTGTCAATGTTGGTTTTCAGATTCTCACTTGTAATTAATGTTTTTTTTTTTAATTTTTTATACTTTATTGTCAAGTTGGTTTACATATAATACCTAGTGCTCATCCCCACAAGTGCCCTCCTCCATGCCCATCACCCCCCTTCCCCTCTCCCCCATACCCATCAGTCCTCAGTTTGTTCTCAGCATTCAAGAGTCTCTCATGGTTTGTCTCCCTCCCTCTCCCCAACTGTTTTTCCCCTTCTTCTCCCCCATGGTCCTCTGTTAAGTTCCTCCTAATCCTCCTATATGTGCAAACGTATGGTATCTGTCTTTCTCTGCCTGACTTATTTCACTCAGCATAACACCCTCAAGTTCCATCCATGTTGCTACAAATGGCCAGATTTACCCCTCAAATTATAAACATCTATAGCATAAGGACCATAAGAATTATGCCTTTCGATCTGCTGCCCAACTGCAAGTTAATGCTTTAGAAAACTTTTAGCAAGTTGCTTTCATATTTTATAGGCATAGTTAAGTAACATAGGCTCTTGGCAATCTCAAAAATAAGTTAGGATTATAATATAATCAGTTTGATTTGTATGTGTATGTTTATATATGCATGTGTGCCATAAACTGACTCTGAATGTCCATCCCAACAGTGAAGTTACTTGCAGTGTTTTGAACAATGGAAATATGACTTTATGGATGATTGCTGATTGTATAGCAAATGCAGTGTCAAAGAAGATCATGATTTTTGTCAAAGCTACGGAATGAGAGTATTCAACAGAGGTTTCATTACAGTGATGAGCCTTGAAAAATGAACAGGCTTTGGATAGAGACAGGGGAAATTGGAGAAAAAGTCAGGTCAAAAGGAGCGGCATGAGCAGAAATGCAAGACTGAGAATAAGTGATTATGGTGATTTTGTAAAGAAACAGGAAGAACCTTGTCAGCTGACCATACAGATGGTGTGTGGAGGAGGAGGAGGAGGAGTGGTAAATAATGCTGGATAATTAGTGTGAGGTCAAGTTTTAGAAGGCCCTGAAAAACAGTGGAGAGATTAGGATTTGACGTAAACAGTGGGATTGAACATAAGGACATTAGAGGCTGCATGAATAAGATTTTTGTGAGAAGTATAATTTGAAAACAAGAACCCGTTTTTTGCAATGGCTGCTTTGATGATAACAAAGCAACTTTCCTCTGAATATCATAGCTGGCAGGTGTAACTGCATTTCCTTTCTAGAGTAGTAATTAACATCAAAAAGATATACCCTGGAGCACCTGGGTGGCTCAGTCAGTTAAGCAGCCGATTTCAGCTCAGGTCATGATCTCGCAGTTTGTGAGTTCGAGTTCCAGCCCCACTTCAGGCTCTGGGCTGATAGCTCAGAGCCTGGCGCCTGCTTCGAATTCTGTGTCTCCCTCTCTCTCTGCCCCTCCCCCGCTCACGCTCTGTCTCTCAAAAATAAATAAACATTAAAAAAAAAATAGGATATACCCCAACCTGTTATGAAGGCAGATATTAGCACCTGGGAGAGGAAAGCATTACAGAAGAAGCGTAAAGTCAGAATTCAGTATGGATCCAATATACCACTGATTTTAAAAAAATTTTTTAAATAAAACGAAATCTTCCTGAAAGGGTTTGAGAGACATTTGCCTGGGTAAAATATGTTTCTGTCTTGGAAAAGACAAATGAAGTCTTCTGCAAAAACACTGAATCAGATGTGGCTAATGGGCAGGTGGAATATGAAGAGAGGGGGATAGGGTGCTCTAGGGATCACAGATAAGTACACTCTTGCACAACAATATCATTGCTACCACTGACAATAAACAGAATGTGACAGGGCACTGAAAGGCCAGCCCTGTATTGACTCTCCTTGTCAGAGAGTTCTAAAAGGAGTTAAGTAAATAAAACCAAACAGGATAGATATTTTAGTGCCTCTGGAATCAGTGAGTGGGTTTGTTTATTTCTACTTGGTAATTTGGATTTGTTTTCCTTACTTGTTGGTTTTTTCCATATATATTTTTTAATGAAAAAAATACATCTAAAGAATAAAATCAATAAATATTAAGATCATTATAAAGAAGGAATGGGATTCAAAGTTACTATTACAAACCAATTTTTTAAAAAAAAACAAAGAATATAATAGGGGTCCAATGTGTGCTTGTATTCATATCAATAATTTTATTTTCTAATTTCTTATTTAAAATATGGGCATTGCAGGGAGCCTGGGTGGCTCAGTCGGATAAGCTTCTGACTCTGGCTCAGGCCATGATCGTAGGGTTTGTGAGTTCAAGTCTCACCTTCGGCTCTCTGCTGTCCTTGTGGAGCCATTTCAGATCCTCTGTCTCCTTCTCTCTCTGCCCTTCACCCCCCACCAAAAGGAAACACTTAAAAAAATAAAAACTTAAAATTAAAAGATGGGCATTGCATAAAATGCCAGTAGTTAAAACTTCCTGAGGATATTATAAAAAAAATGACATCAGTACTAAAGTTACTTCTGATACATTTTAATAGAAGAAGGATCACAGAAAAGCTGCCAGGGAATTTCAAGATTGTGCTCTTTAAAATATAAACATTGACATGAAATTCCATGGATTATCTACTTTTCAGCTGCTATTCACCAAGTTAGTATGTATTTAAAGAATATTGCACGGTTTCACTGAAAATCCAATTTATCAATAGCCTTGCTTACTTGATTATTTTAACTGATAATGAGTAGAAGCAGTGATAACATGTGGCAATAAGAAGAAAGATAATTTTTGACATTTGATATAAACGTCAAAAGGAATGAATAGCTACAGTTTCTGAGTTCATGTACTTTTCTTTCTGGGTTCTGAAGTGCAAGTTAATATAATCAGTTCTGTGATTACATTTTTTTTTGTAATGTACCAGACATCGGCCGTTTAAAAAGGCAGACCTAAAACTGCTGAATCGTTGATCTCTGGAGTGGCATTCTGGCTCAAAATAAGTACTATCTCTAATAGGGTACTAAATTTTGTTATTTTAAGGAATATCTCTGATCTGCATTTCAGAAATCAGTTATCAATATGAAAATAAATGGGAGGATAAATTACATTTGGGGGGAAGATGGATACATTCAGAAACAGTTACTGAACTTGGGATGTCTGGGTGACTCATCGATTAAGTGTCAGACTTTCGGTTTTGGTTCAGGTCAGGATTGCACGGTTCTTGAGTTTGATCCTGCATTGGATTCTGCGCTGACAGCTGACAGCATGGAGCTTGCTTGGGATTCTCTCTCTCTCTCTCTCTCTCTCTCTCTCTCAAAATAAATAAACTTTAAAAAAGACTTGAAAAAGAAAGTTACTGACATAAAGCTAGTAGAAGCTTATGTTTCAATAGGATAGTTGTGGGGAACATTGTGATGTGCACCCCCGTACCTCTTTGATGTAGGACTTACTGCCTCAGCTGCTGAAAGTGACATGCAAAATATGCCTTTGGTTGTCAGTTCTTACAGAATTGCCTTAACTGCAGAGAGCCAAATTCTCTAAAGTTGCATCCCTTTCCAGACTGATCTGCATCAAATATCAGGTCAATATAGGTCTGCAAATTCCTGGCTACATCAGCCCTACTCTAGACCACAATAAAGGTATATTTTAGTAGCTTGGGTACGCATGGCTTGGTCAAAGCTGACTTGGGGACTGCTTTGCAGCCTAACTTCCCTCTGTCCAATCATGCTTTCCTCTCTTTCCAAATGAGTTGATCTAAAGGAACACCTCAGTAAACTCGTGCATGGTAAACTTCATCTCCGGGCCTGCTTTCCACAGAACTCAACTCACAGCAGTTGTCATTTTTAAAAAATCAATCTTCTCCTCCTCAGGATTTACTTTATTACCTTTATAACTCAAGCACAAATTGAAGTATATTTTTCTTTCTTCCGTGTGTGAGAATAAAATTATTTGGTTAAAAGTTTAAACCCAGGGTTAAATTTGGAGTATGAGTCCTTGAAAATACCAAGATGAAAGCATAATCTGATGCTCTGGATGATTCATAATTTTAGCAGCTATTTGAAAATGCTCAGAAATCACTTGTTGGAATATATTTATTATGTGTTGAGCTATACAATGGTATAGTCATAAAAATAATTGGCTTTATGGAGAAGACATCAGCCTTACAATTTATTAGCTATATATAAATATATATGTGTGTGTATATAATATATATATAATTTCACAGTTAAGATATATATAGATATCTCTTAACTGGGTCCTCTGCTCAGGGATTCACAACACTGAATTCAAGACATTGTCTGGAATGTCGTCTCATCTGGAAACTTGCATAAGGAGAAATCCCATTTCCAAACTTCTTCAGGTTGTTGGCAGAATTCAGTTCCATGTGGTTGGAGAACAGAGTCTCCATCTTCTTGCTGTCAGCAGGGGACCACTCTTCACTGCTAGAGATTGCCCTCAACTCTTTGCCATATGGCCATATCCATAGTCAACTCATAACATGGCATTTGCTCCTTTAAGACCAGCACAAGAATCTCATTTGAATCTCCCTTCCTCTGAATTCCTCTCTTCAGGAAAGACCTGAATCCTCTTTTAAAGGACTGTTTTTGATTAAGTCAAGCTCAGCCAGGATAATCTTGCTTTTGATGAACTCAAAGACAGTGTATTGGAAGCCTGATTACATATGCAAAATCTCTTCACCTTTGTGATACCAGGTAATCAAGGAGAGAAATCTCATCATATTTACAAATCCTGCACATACTCAAAGGGAAGGGATTATACAGAGCATGCATACATATGGGGAAAGGGGGAACTGCAGAGTCCATATTAGAATTCTGCCTACCACATACTGGTTTTGAGTTTCAAAACACCATATTTTCATATAAATTAAATAACTTGACATTTCTACTTATTTCAATTCATGCTTTAAAGTTTTGCAAGAGACTTAGCATACATTATATCGTGTGTGTGTGTGTGTGTGTGTGTTATCCAATATTAGAGAAAAAGTTGGGGGGTTGGTTAATGTCCTTTGAGTATTATTGAGTCACAGCATCCACCTAGAGCTTCTTTAGGAGAGTAAACTGTGTTTGACTTACTGTTTACTATTGATTAATGTTCCCAGTCAGGATGTCACATGTTAAATTATGGATTTTCATTTGGTGTAGGTGCAAGTAATTGGTAGAAAGGATAATCCAGAAGTTACTGGTTATAACCTTGTAACTCAATAACCAATTGTGTATATAGTCTAGCAATTTTATGCCTTCCTTTTTGTATTACTTCTGCGTAGCTCCTCCAGTTGACTTTAAAATTAGTCTGGACATTGTAGTGGTTACTTCAATAATAAATTATTTAAACAAATATTTGACCCTATATATGTGTATGAAGTTCATCCCAATTGCATGGGTTATTTATTTAAATGGTTACATAATCTAGCTATTTACCTGACACTTAGATATTTTTTACAGTCTTGCAGCAAAAGCCAACCTAAGTCTGAGCATTAGTAGTGGGGAATCTCTATTTCCCCAGACTTCACTTTCAGTTTTAAGTTGACAGAAGGTCCTTCCTATAGCGAGGGATGATCACGTTTTTAAAGCTATAGCTACATGTATGTAATATAAGATCATATTCATTCTGGCAGCCTACAGAAGGTACTCAATGAATATTCTTGAATCAATGACTAAATTAATGAAATGAGAGAAAGAACGGTTTTCTGAAGTGAAGATTTTAAAAGAATGATATTACATGGTAGTCTTGTAAAAGTTTTATAAAAAGATAATTTTGAAGGTTGATAGTCAATTAGAAGTCTAGTTTAACTGGCTTACATGGCAGTAAGCCATTCCCCAAAACCAGGTATTCTACATGAAAATGTTAACATAAACAAATACATTCACAATTATTTTATTGTTTCACAGATCCTTGAGGTTTTTTTTTTCCATTGTCTTTCTATTCTTCAGGTTATATCATTTCTTTTGTTGTCTTTAAATTCACTCTTTTCTCTGTAATCTTCATCTCCAAGCTGCTATTGAGCATATTCAGTGATTTTTTTTTTAATTTTACATGCTTTTCCATTCTAAATTTCCATTAAGTTCTGTTTTAGAGAAGCACCTGGGTGGCTCCGTCAGTTGAGGGTCCAACTCTTGGTTTCAGCTCAGGTCATGATGTCATGGTTTCATGAGTTCAAGCCCTGCTTCAGGCTCCACGCTGACAGTGCCTCGTCTGCTTGGGATTCTCTTTCTTTCCCTCTCTGTCTGCCCCTCCCCTCATCTTGTGCTATCTCTGTGTCTCTCAGAAAAAATAAAGGTTTTGATTTTTCTACTGATAATGTACACCCTTATTTTCATTTCAAGTATGTTCACTTTTGTGTCATCTCATAGCTGGCATCTGTTGATGGTATTTCCCCCCTAATTTAATCAGATTTTCCTAGTTCTTTGCAGGCCAAGTATAAGAACGCTGACAACACTGGCTCCATCTTTGGCCCTGCATCTTGTTCAAGCTTCTACAATGATCTCCCTCAAGGCTATGTGGGTTTTTTTTTTTTAAGATATTTTGAATGTTTATTTATTTGTTTTCAGAGAGATCGTGAGTGTGAGTGGAGCAGGGGCAGAGAGAGGAGAGAGAGCATCCCAAGTAGGCCCTGCACTATCAGTGCAGAGCCCAATGCAGGACTCAATCCCACAAACAGTGAGATCATGACCTGAGCTGAAATCAAGAGTAAGATGCTCTCTGACTTTGGCTCAGGTCATGATCTCACGGTCTGTGGGTTCAGGCCCTGCATCAGCCTCTGTGCTGACAGCTCAGAGCCTGGAGCCTGCTTCAGATTCTTTATCTCTCTCTCTCTCTACCCCTCCCCTGCTCATACTCTATCTCTCTCTCTCAAAAATAAATAAACATTAAAAAAAAAAGTTGGATGCTCAACTGACTGAGACATCCAGGTGCCCCAGGTCTATGTGTTTTAGGCCCTGTGAAGGTTAATATATGCTCTGACTAGAATGTGGGTGGGCTTGTTCTCATTTTTCCCTAGTGGCATACAGAAGGCCCCACTTTAGATAACTAGTAGAGATCCTCAGGCACACAAATGGTGTCACTTTAGGTAAGTACCTTGTGACCACCCCACCATCCCGTCTATAAAAGCAGGAGATTAAGGGCCACACTTGGCAGTGAATAGGGTTGGAGACTTGCTGGGTCTTGGTTAGATGGCCTGCCTGATTCCCCTTGGGTAAAACTGTGCAAAAGGTACGGAGTGGCTTTGTTGAGTAGTTTGCTTCATTTTTGGTCACAAAGGGCCTTCTCAGTCTGGAGGATACTTCACTGACCCTCCTCTACCTTCTAACAATTGGCAAGCCACCCAGGAAACAAAAAACAAGCATGGGTCAAGGAGTTCTCTTGGGGTAAGGCTCATTGGCCATGGAGGGGAAGAAGAACATTGATTGACTGAGGGAAATCCCAAGCTGGCCAGCTACTGCCCGTGGGGAGTTGGCTAGGTTTTTTTAGTGTTTCAGATCAGTGTGCAAGTACAGAGACAACTTGAAAACACCCAAGAGATTGTTAGATGTTGGATGTGAAACTGGGGGGGAGGGAGGAAATGGAGAAGGGAAAGTGGACAAGCTATTGGAGTGGTGCCTTGGCGATTGATCTCTGTGTGCACTGCCAGACACTAGAAGGGGCATTGCAAGGAGGGAGAGCCTTGGAGCAGAGTCAAGAAGCACTGGCTTGGGAGAGGGGATTGTGGGAGTACAGTGTTCCTCTAATGTCGGAGGCGTGCCGGCTCCGACAGGTCCAGGGGTCCCTGAAGGATGGATGGTGTCGGCGAAAGAGAATGAGAGAGCCCCGAGATTCTTTCTGATCACCAGGCAGGCATCTCTATCCTGTCGGTTTTGGTATCTTTATTTTAAGGTTCAACAACAATATGACATCAGAAGGCAGAATTTTTACAGGGGCTAATTATTTGTGATAAGATGCTTTGATCAGCGGAAGGTGGACAGAAACAGGCTTTACAAAAGTATTCTTGCAGAACCTCCCCATATTCTTGACGTCAGTCCCCCAGATTAAGGTACTAACAAACTTATCTTATTTTGCATGGGTAGACCTCTAGACAATTTTTAATCACAAGAGGAAGAATGTATATTAGGCTTGTTCCTAACTTGCTTGAGCAAGGCTTTTCCTTAATGCTGAATGTGCAAGCACCATGGAGGCCATGAATGTGTCAGTCTTTGCACCTGGGTTTATGTTTTAGCTACTTTTATCTATCCTCATCCCAGCTGCCAGTGTAAGGGAGGGTGTTTGTAGAAAGTAGGCCTTGAGGAAGGGACTGCTATGCTTCACCAATTAGCAAAGATATATGTAGTAACTTATGTTCTGCCCTGAAATAGGCTCTTTGTCTCAGGGCCAGGCTCAATTGTAACTCTTGTGTTCTTACCCCCTTAAGTCTTGGATCTGCGAGGCCCATAGGAAGAGCCTTTTGACAATCATCCATAGAGCTTTCATCTAAAATCTCTCTTGCAAAGGCAGAAATATGCTTTTCCTTATGGGGTATCTGTGTTCAGAATATGGGTCTGATATGGAATATTGTGAGGCCTGGTCAATTCCAGCAGGTTTATATCCAACATGAGCCAGTAGTAGTAGAAGGAGATACCAGTTTTCATTTCTCATGGGAGGAGCTGCAAATATTGTCACTTCCTTGCCGTGATTGCCATCCAGAGAGGCTGGTTCGGCTCCCGGCACTCTAACGTGAGCATTGTGTCCAGGAGAAGCGAACAGCTGGAGGATCACTTACTGATTGTGGTGAGTGGGATGGTAAAGATGTATAGGTGCAGACTGCCACATACTAGGGTAAGAGCTGTTGTATTTTAAGGGAGTCGGGACCCTGGGACATGGGATCCCTGGGATGGTGACTCCTCAGATGGAGAAGACATTATCCTGGTGGAGGATGACTTACAGGCATACCTTTAATTCAAACAAAGACCCAGGCCCCCTCGTGAGCCTGTGGATGACAGAGAAGAGGTTCCCACTGGTCAGAAAATGATTATTATGCTGAATTGGTGACATTAATCAGCCGCTTTGAGCAAAGGGGCCTAGAAGGCATGGTAGCTTGGGTGTTGTGACTTTGGGATCCTGGGGGAAATAGTATTATGGTAAGTGAGTTTGAGTTGTCAAAGGTGGCCTCAGTCACTGCTTGACATGCCTTGCGGCAGGGGTTATGTGTTCCCCAGGCATGGATGAGAATCACGGGCACTTGGCTACTTTGATTTGATAAATGTTAGCATTAGAACAATCTGGTCTGGCAGGGGAATGTTCCCTCCCTTCCACTGTACTGGACCTCTATGGAAGAATGTAGGAAATTACTCATGAACTGGGCAGGAAGGCCATTTGCACTCAGCATTTTGAAAGCCCAGACTAAGAATTATTTTCCTCTGGGATGAAAGACTGTGCCTTACAGTGAGCCCCAGGGGCATGGTATGGGGCTTTAGTATTTGTCCTTGCTCCTTTGGTTAATTGGCCCACTGCTACAATGGCTGGTTGAAATGAAACCAAAAGAATCTGTCATAAGGGAAATAGGTGGATGGAAAAACAGGATCCTGCTGATGATAAAATGGCAGAAAGTGGGCCTATCAAGGTCTCTCATAAACAATTGTGGCAAGGTCTAATATTAACTGAGACCTGAGGGAAAACCTAAACAAACAAGCCAATTCAGTCTTGCTCAGCCTAAGGAAGGTGTCACCTAAGAAAAAGCACTTCACTTCCTTGTGGGAAGGCTCAAGCCAGATACATCCCCGAGTGTCCCTCTACTAATGGAGAAATTTCAGGGGTGGATACCCCCACTACTTAGAGAGTAGGTGTTAGGCCAATGTTGCACTTTGGTGCATGAAATAAGGGGGTGAAAAGAGGCCCTATGTTGACTTAACCATTTATTGGTCTTGCAATAACAGACTTTGCTAGGTGTACTAGATGCTGAACTCACACTTCCTATGGAGACCCCTCCAAATTTGGTGGAGAAATAAAGGCCATTGATGGTTATGAGGGGCAAGTTATCAAGGTCAGACAAACTATAGATGGGCAGGCTCCCTCTCTGCTGTATTGTAGTGCATATTTTCCCCATTCCTGGGTATATTCTTGGCCTATATATTTTATAGGACCTGGATCTGAGTGCAATGACCAGTGAATTCAGGTTGCATACCCAAGTAGTGGAACCCATCATTGCGGGTCATGCAAAATGGGAACCTATACAGCTTCTCGCTCCCTGGAGAGTAATAAACCTAAAGCAATGTAAGCTACCTGGGGGGCATAAGATTACTGCCACCTTTGGAGAATTAGAGAAGGTAGGGGTAATCATGCCTGCTCAGCTCCTTCAGTAGTCCAGTTTGGCCTATAAAGAAATCTAATGGGAGGCACTTGGGTGGCTAAGTCAGTTAAGTGTCCAACTCTTGATTGCGGCTCAGGTAGTGATCTCATGGTTTAGGAGATGGAGCCCAGCCTTGGGCTCTGTGCTGCCAGCTCAGAGCCTGCTTGGGTTTCTTTCTCTCTGTCTCTCTGCCACTCCCTTACTCAAGCATTCTCTCTCCCTCCCTCTCTCTCTTTCTCAAAATAAAAAAAATAAGTAAACATTAAAAAAAAAAAAAAAGACTAATGGGACCTGGCCAATTACAATAGATTATAGGGAACTCCATAAAGTTTCTCTGCCCATCCATGCCGTAGTGCCCAGGATAGTCTTATTGTTAGAAAAAATCATGGCATTTATTAAGACCTCATCATATACTGGACCTATCACTTTTTTCAGCTTTCTCTGAGGATATGAATCCCAAGACCAATTCACCTTCACATGGAATGAAAAACCATGGGTCTTCCAGGCATTGTCCCAAAGGTATTTTCATAGTCCCATTAATTGGTTACAGGATGGTAGCCAGAGATTTGGAAAAATAGATATTACCAGAGGAGATGGTTCTTTATCATTATATAGATGATATGTTAACTTGTAATGATTTATCCTCCTTGTCTGAAGTAGTCACATCATTACAGGCACACTTAAAGGCATGAAGATGGGAGATAAATACTGATGAGAGACCCGGGAGCTGAATCAATCAGTAAAGTTTCTGGGCATCATCTGGTTGGATAGGACAAAAGTGAGGCCAGAGGCAGTCACTGATAAAATACAAGCCTTGCCAATTCCTAAAATGGTGAAGAAATTACAGGCTTTTGTTTATTGAGTTGCTGGAGGCTTTTCATTCCCCAGCTAGCACAGACATTAAGACCTTTATATGCTTCGGTTAACAAGGGAAGCCAGAGACTTCTTTTCTTTTCTTTTCAAGTTTGTTTATTTTTGAGAGGGTAAGCGCACTTGCATGAGCGGGGTAGGGATTGAAAGAGAAGGGGACGGAGAATTTGAAGTGGGTTCCATATTAACAGCAGAGCCTGATGCAGGGTTCGAACCCACAACAGATAAGATTGTGCCCTGAGTCAAAGTCAGATGCTCAACCAACTGAGCCATCCAGGTGCCCCAGCCAGAGACTTTCATTAAGGCTCAGGTGGTATCGTTGCAGGTATTAGGAGGTTTGAAGCTGATCATGTCGGAGAGACTTGTTTTGCAATTGCCACAAAACTTTTCACCTGTTAAGACTTGTGTTCATTGGAAATTAGTATAGGGTCATCCCCCACACCCGCACACCAGAAGTTAGATTACCTCATGGTCAAAACATAGAATGGATGTATTGATCTGAGACTATGACTCCCTACTTGTTTTTTATTCATCATCTCTATAGTTCTTCCTTTTCCTCTTCCCATTAAGGAGTCTTTGACTTTTCTTTGCCCTCTTTCATGTTGATGGGTAGAGATGCTTATCCTAATAATTCAACATAGATCCTAGCATGCAAAATAAATTTCAAGTTTAATTAAAATATTCTCTGAGACTTTAGGTCCGTTTATATTTTTCATGAACAAGGACATTTCTTCACAGCCACATCTGTAGTTTCTATCAATTTAATGCTAGAATTCTGCCCTATGCACAGTATACTCTTGCTCTCTCCGAATTAACTAGCGTACAATTATGGAGAAAAGTCAGAATGGTTATATAAGCATACTCACAAATCATCTCTCCCAATTAACGTGTTTCCAGAATACCTCTTAGTGCTTAATATCAAATTTTGTAAAACCTAACTCTCAATTTAACATTTTTGCAGGCAATTTTTTATATTTCTATCCCTAAGACTTAATGTATTTAGTAAAAAAAAAAAAAAAAGGGTGGGTGTGCTCAAGTCTTTAATATGCAAAAGACACAACTTTGCAATGAAGAGCTGGCCCCTAGATATTGATAGTATTAAGAGTGGCATCACAGTCTCCTACTCAGCGTAACTCATGCCCTATCTTTCATTTGCTAGGAGAGAATTTCTACAGAACCCATCATATTTAGATGTTTTTGCCTAACTGAACAAAATGGTAGATAAGGAAACAAAGGGAGAGAGAGATTATAATATATATATATATATATATGTGTATATATATCAGCTAGAGGTCACAGTGGCACTGAGAGATAGAGTTCAGCAAGAGTAGGGGTCAGCAAACTTTGTCTGTAAAAGGGCCAGATAACATTTTAGGCCTTGTGGACTATATGGACTGTGCTATAACTCTGTCACTGAAGTGCAAGAGCAACTGTAAACAGTAGGTCACCAGGTAATGGGGGCGGCTAAATTGCAACAGACATTTAGTAACACAGGTAGCACTCTGGATTTAGCACATGGACTGTGGTTTGCTGAACCCTAGCCTATAGCACAAACCTCTTGATTCGCCAGTGAACATCAACTACATATCCCTCTGCTGGCGAAGGGGACTTGACTTATAGGGGAGTATAAGGGATTAAAATGTAATGCTAGGGGGGCACCTGGGTGGCTCAGTTTGTTAAGGGTCTGCCTTTGGCTCAGGTCATGATCTCACAATTCATGAGTTCAAGCTCCATGTTGGGCTCTGTGCTGATGGCTCAGAGCCTGGAGCCTGCTTCAGCTTCTGTGTCTCCTTTGCTCTCTGCCCCTCCCCCACTCATGCTCGCTCACTCGCTCGCTCTCTCTGTCAGAAATATTAAAAATTTTTTTAAATAAAATTTAATGTTAGGTGTCAGTTTTTCTGCTCTCTGCAACTTAGTGGAAGTACTGCACTTAAAAATAGGATGAATAGGGGCGCCTGGGTGGCTCAGTTGATTAAACGTCCAACTCTTGATTTTGGCTCAGGTCATGATATCACGGTTCATGGGTTTGAGACCCTCATCTGACTCCATGCTGATAGTGCGAGCCTGCTTGGGATTCTCTTTCTTTTCCCCTTCCCTGCTTGTGTGCTCTCTTTCTCTCTGTCCCAAAATAAATAAATAAACTTAAAAAATATGGATTGATGGATAGATGAATGTGAAAAGGAACTATGGTAAATGTTAATCATAGAATCTAGGAAGCAGGTGTATGTATATTTCCTGTGTAATTGAATTTTCTACACTTGGGGGGTGCTTGGGTGGCTCAGTTGGTTGAGCATCTGATTTTGGCTCAGGTCATGATCTCACCACTCCTGAGTTCAAGCCCCACATCGGGCTCTGTGCTGACAGCTCGGAGCCTGGAGCCTGCTTCGGATTCTGTGTCTCCCCACTCTCTGCCCCTCCCATGCTAATACTCTGTCTCCTCTGTTTCTCAATGATAAATAAATGTTAAAAATTTTTTTTTGAATTTTCTACACTACAAAATGTAAATGTAGAAAATTTTACTATGGGACCAAAATTAAATTTCTTAAAATATGTAAGGCTATCTATAAAAATTTTTACTAAAATTATTTTCATATAATAGTCTTATGACACATTAGAAATGTGCACTTTAGGGGCGCCTGGGTGGCTCATTCAGTTAAGCATCTGACTTCAGCTCAGGTCATGATCTCATGGTCTGTGAGTTCAAGCCCTATGTCAGGCTTTGTCCTGACAGCTCAGAGCCTGGAGACTGTTTCGCATTCTGTGTCTCTCTTTCTCTCTGCCCCTCCCCCACTCATTCTCAGTCTTAAAAATAAACATTTAAAAAATGTGCAGTTTAAAATGAAATATTTTGAGGTGCCTGGGTGGCTTAGTCAGTTAAGCTTCCAACTTCAGTTCGGGTCATGATCTTGCAGTTCATAAGTTCTAGCCCTGCGTTGGGCTTTGTGCTCACAGCTCAGATCCTGGAGCCTGCTTCTGATTCTGTGTGTGTCTCTATGTCTGTCCCTCCCTGCTTGTGCTCTGCCTCGCTATCTCTCAAAAATAAAAGCATTTTAAAAAAATAATAAAATGCAATATTTTCGAAGAATTATATACGCATCGGGTATACCTAAAGTAGCTACAAAATTTGTACACTTTCTCCCTAAAACTTTGTATCACAGAGCTTAAAGTTGGTTATCAGAAAAAGCAACAAACAGTTAAGTGATGCAAAATCGGTTACCAATCCAGTTTGTAGAGTTTGTTTTATTCAGACAGTCATATAAACATTCATTTTATTTAGGGTTTAAAGGCAAGTCATATTGTGAGTTTTATGCAAAGTTCTGTTAAGATTATGAGAAAATGTTAACATGACCCAGTACACATACAATGAGAAGTCAAGACAACCGACCCCATGAGTGGTTAACTATACTGTCCATATTCTTTTTCTTGAACTGTATATAATTTTTTTTTCCTCAGAGGAAAAAGCTAAATGAAAAGAGAAAATGGCCCTGTGCCACTCTATTCTAATAGTATGCCTAATTTGAAAGTTATTACTGTTGTTCAGGTCTAATCTCATTAGAGGCAAATGTACATCACTTACTGTTTTCAGCAGAACATTATCTTTAATGATACCACCCGTTAGAATCTATATAGATTTTTATAGCATTTGCCTTTAAGTATATGAGTCCTGAAGAAGCTGTAGTCAATGGATTATGTTAAATATTTTGATGAACCTGTCAAATAGAAAAAACAGTTTACTAATAGTTCTTATTTTTGTATCGTGCCATCTCAGTCAATGAAGAAAAGAGCCATGGAATAGCAAAATGTGTTAACCAATCATGAGGAAAATCCTTCCATCTCTACTGTATGATGTAATGTTGACATTATTACTGACTGAGGTACTTTGATTTAAGTATGATAAAGTAGTTCCAAAGCTATATATATATAAAAACTACCCAAAGTTACAAGCTGTGTAAATTTTAAGATAAGCAGTCATTCTCAAAATTCCTCTGTATCTTAACACTTAAAACATCAGGCCAAAAGCATCTTCATTTTGCCTTGGATGTTCATATAGTGTCAGGGAGGAAGACCTTCCTTTGCTGCCCTATGGGCTTTCTAGCTGGATTTAGAATCAAGTTGACATGAGATAGATTAACAGGAGAAAATCAAATTTAATAGGTGTATGTACAGGAAATCCACGCAGAAATGAAAATCTTAGAGCCCGATGAGGGGCTCAAACTCATGGGCCACGAGATCATGACCTGAGCTGATGTCAGACACTTAACCGACTGAGCTACCCAGTGTCCCTAAAATTTTATCTTCTATTTGAATAAAGTTATATATCTAGTTGGTTCTCTCCTATAGTAATTTGCTGAAACAAGCAGATGTCAGAAGGAGGAGGCAAGGACAACCCTGAAGCAGCCATTAAAAATTCACATCCATGTAACTTGCATGGTATTTATGAAGCAGTAGCAGTAGTTGGACCTACCACACATTCTGGCTCTTGAGCTTATGTTGCTGAATGCCCTGTATGTTCCAATAAATGGACTCAACAGTCACATAGGCCTCAGTTAAAATCTCTACTCTGCCACTCACAAACAACTACTTTGAGTCTGCTCTTTCTCTCAGGGTAAATCCCATTTACTTTTCAAGGTGAATAAATGAGGAAACATGTATGACCTACAACAATTAAAGTTCTCCTTAAATGGAAGTTCTTTTCCTTATGACTGCTTCATCAGAATTAGATTTAAAATACATCTAATGTTTTTCCAGCAATATGGCAGACTAGATATCTCAGGGGAAAAATTGTGCCTAAGCATCTAGCAATATTTGGTTTAAAAAAGTAAATGCAGAGATGAACATTTTTAATGGAGTGATAAAAGAATCTCCTAGGGAATGACAGAAATAAAAACAAAAATGGAAGTTGTGGGGAGAGAAGTAAGTTAGGGCAGATGCTAAGACTGTCTTCAGAGGTATAAGCTGATCTCAGTAATCAGATTTTAATAGCTAAGTGGGAAGGGGAAGCATGTTCCACATGGTAGGGTGTCAAAACTGAGCCTGTAATTTAAAGCCAAGGGCCTTGAAGAGTTACACTTTCAAAGAACGAGTTAAACTATATAAAATCTGTATGTCAAAAAATAAGGAAAATTGAGAATTCATAACCACATACAATCCTCAGATTGTGTTGGGATTTGAATATATAAAATCAAAATGATTTGAGAAATCCCCAACAAAAGATAGTACCATAAATTTGACTTAGGTTGACCTTGTCAAAAGCAAATCCCTTATTTTTTAAAAAATTTTAATATTTATTTATTATCGAGACAGAAACAGAGCATGAGTAGGGGAGGGGGCAGAGAGAGAGGGAGATACAGAATCCAAAGCAGGCTCCAGGCTCTGAGCCGTCAGCACAGAGCCCAACACGGGGCTGGAACCCACGAACTGTGAGATCATGACCTGAGCCGAAGTCAGATGTTTAACGGACTGAGCCACCCAGGTGCCCCAAGAGCAAATCCCCTTTTTTTTTTTTTTTCAAATATTTTTATTTCTAGGAGAGAGAGAGACCACGTGAGCAGGGGAAAGTCAGAGAGAGAGGGAGATACAGACTCTGAAATAGGCTCCAGGCTCTGAGCTGGCAGTCGGCACAGAGCCCGTAGCGGGACTCGAACCCACGAACCGCGAGATCATGACCTAAGCGAAAGTCGGACGCTTAACCAACTAAGCCACCCAGGCGCCCCAGAGCAAATCCCTTCTAATGAGATACCTCTTCAACCAAGGTCCCTCAGTATTACCACAGTTCAGAGTCCCACTAAACAGGAGATTTTTAACAAATTGTAAACACATGAGAAAACAAGCTATGTGAGCAAAAGTTAGAAAAATTTTAAACAAATAGAATTTCAAGATCCACAATTAATGGAATACAGATCTTAATATAAGGCTTAGGGATCAGCCAATTGAAAGCTGGACATATAGAATGTTTTTTTTTTTTTTTTTCATAAGCAAAGAATGAGCAAAGCTCAGAGTAGGTAAACAGTATGTTCAGTTTTGCTAGAAATAGAAAATATAATGTCAGTTAATTGTCATCAACATCACCCTGATAGTGTTCTACAATATTCTAAGTGTTGTAACTCTGTGGAGTCCTAGCTCTGGCAAGTGCTAACTCTATGACCATAGTAAAGCTACTTTTACTGTATGTGTCACAGTTTCCTCGATTGTAAAATGAGGATAATATCTGAGATCAGTGTTTTTATGAGAATACATATAGATTGAAACTAAAATATTTAATAGTGGTACAAATTTCATGATAATGTAGTTACCAAATGCTTCACACAAAAGGAAGCATTCAGTATGAATCAAAAATGTTAGTAAGAATATCTTGACAGAAAAGGGAAGGAGTTGAGAGAACACTATGGGCAAAGTAAAAAAAAAGCGCACAAGATTATATCCCAAAAATGGCAAGTAGAGCCCTGTGGGTTAAGTTTACTTTATTAAAGGCAATATAGAAGAAAATGATGTAGACGATAACAAAATGGACATGGCTTTGTCTTTGAATTATAGGAGACTAGAATCAATATTAAGTGTTAGAGAATTTCAATTCTCTTTTATTATTTTTCATATAGAGTTTAGTTTTTAGAGTTCAAAGTCAAATAGAGGATATTTTCCATAAGTAATGTGTTTCATATTTTCTTCATACATGGATGGATGCTTAAGTTATTTCTGTGTCTCAGGTATTGTGATTAATGCTGCAGTAAACATGGTAATACAAACATCTCTTGAACATAGTGATGACAGTTCTTTTGGATATAGAGCCCAAATTGGAATTGCTGGATCACAAGATAGTTTTGTTTTTTAAATTCTTTTTTGAGAAATCTCCACGCTGTTAAGCACAGTGACTTCACTGTTTGCATTCCCAGCAACAGTGCCCAAAGTTGCCCCTTTCTCTACATCTTTTTTCAACATTTATCTCTTTTTCATGATAGCCATTCTGACTGGTATGAAGGAATACTTCACTGTGGTTTTGAATTGCACTTCCTTGATAATTAGTGATTTTGAGCATTTTGTTTTCATGTACATGTTGGCCATCTGTATGCCTTCCTTGGAAAAATGCCATTCAAGTCTTCTGGTTTTAATTGGATTGCTATTATTATTTTTTTTCTTTCATAGTTTATTTTCAAGTTGGATTCCATATAGCACCCAGTGCTCATCCCAACAAGTGCCTTCCTCCATGACCATCACCCCCTTCCCCTCTCCCCCACCCCTATCAGCCCTCAGTTTGTTTTCAGTATTCAAGAGTCTCTCATGGTTTGCCTCCCTCCCTCTCCCCAACTATTTTTCCCCTTCTCCTCCCACATGGTCCTCCATTAAGTTTCTCCTAATCCTCCTATATGTGGAAGCATATGGTATCTGTCCTTCTCTGCCTGACTTATTTTGCTCAGCATAGCATGCTCAAGCTCCATCCACGTTGCTACATATGGCCAGATTTGATTCCTTCTCATTGCCATGTAGTATTCCATTGTATAGATAAACCACATCTTCTTGATCCATTCGTCTGTTGATGGACACTTAGGCTCTTTCCATGTTTTGGCTATTGTGGAGAGTGCTGCTATGAACATTGGGGTCCATGTGCCCCTATGCATCAGCACTCCTATATCCCTTGGGTAAATTCCTAGCAGTGGTATTGTTGGGTCATAGGGGAGTTCTAGTGTTAATGTTTGGGATGCTCTTGTTGCTCTCCTAGTTCCTTTAGGTGTGCTGTTAGATTTTGTATTTGTGGTTTTTTGGTTTCTTGAAATATGCTTGGAGTGCAATGTACTTTCCTTGTTGGACTGCCTTTGCCGCATCCCAGGGAGTTTGGATAGTTGTATTTTCATTTTCATTTGTTTCCATATATTTTTTATTTTCTTCTCTAATTGCCTGATTGGCCCATTCATTTTATAGTAGGGTATTCCTTAACCTCCATGTTTTTGAAGGTTTTCCTGACTTCTCCCTGTGATTGATTTCAAGTTTCATAGCGTTGTGATCTGAAAGTGTGCATGGTATGATCTCGATTTTTTATATTTTTTGAGGGCTGCTTTATGACCCAGTATGTGGTCTATCTTGGAGAATGTGCCATGTGCACTTGAGAAGAAAGTGAATTCCATGGCCTCAGGATTCCATAGCCTTAGAGTTCTAAATATATGTGTCAAATCCATCTGGTCCAATGTGTCATTCAAGTCCACTGTTTCTTTAGTGATTTTCTGTCTAGTTAATCTATCCATTGCTGTAAGTGGAGTATTAAAGTCCCCTGCTATTAGCACATTCTTATCCATAAGATTGTTTCTGTTTGTGATTAATTGTTTTATGTATTTGGGTGCTCCCGTATTCGGTGTGTAGACATTTATAATTGTTAGCTCTTCCTGATGGATAGACCCTGTAATTATTATATAATGCCCTTCTTCATCCCTTGTTACTGTCTTTACTTTAAAGTCCAGTTTGTCTGATATAAGTATGGCTACTCAAGCTTTCTTTTGACTTCCAGTGGCATGATAGATATTTCTCCATCCCCTTACTTTCAATCTGAAGGTGTCCTCAGGTCTAAAATGACTTTCTTATACACAGCAAATAGATGGATTTTGTTTTTTTATCCATTCTCCTAACCTATGTCTTTTGATTGGAGCATTTAGTCCATTTACATCAGTGTTATTATTGAAAAATATGGGATTAGAGTCATTGTGTTCTCTGGTACCTTGTGTTCCTTGCAACATTTCCCTCATGGAGTCCCCCTTAGGATTTCTTGTAGGGCTGGTTTAGTGGTGACGAATTCTTTCAATTTTTGTTTCTTTGGAAAGACCTTTATCTCTCCTTCCATTCTGAATGACAGGCTTGCTAGATAGAGGATTCTTGGCCGCATAGTTTTTCTGTTCATCACACTGAAGATCTCCTGCCATTCCTTTCTGGCCTGCCAAGTTTCAGTAGATAGGTCTGTGACTACTCTGACAGGTCTCCCTTTGTATGTTAGAGTCCTTTTCTCCCTAGCTGCTTTCGGAATTCTTTTTGTCCTTATATTTTGCCAGTTTCACTATGATATATCGTGCAGTAGATCGATTCAAGTTACGTCTGAGGGGAGTTCTCTGTGCCTCTTGGATTTCAGTGTCTGTTTCCATCCCCAGATTGGGGAAGTTCTCTGCTATAATTTGTTCAAGGACTCCTTCAGCACCTTTCCCTCTTTCTTGGTCTCCTGGGATTCCTATGATACGGATATTGTTCCATTTGACTGTATCACTCAGTTCTTGAACTCTCCTTTCATGCTCCTGGATCAGTCTGTCTCTTTCTCAGCTTCCTCTTTTTCTATAATTGTGTCTTCTAATTCACGTATTCTTCTCTTGCCTCTTCAGTCCATGCACTGGACGCCTCCATTTTATTATGCACCTCATTTGTAGCATTTTTTAATTCATCACAACTATTTTTAAGCTCCATAGTCTTTGTAGCAATAGCTTCTCCCATGTCTTCCATGCTTTATTCAGGCCCAGTGATTAATTTTATGACTATTGTTCTAAATTCTTGTTCAGTTATGTTGCTTATATCTGTTTTAAGCAGCTCTTTAACCGTCATTTCTTCCTGGAATTTCTTTAGAGGAGAGTTCTTCCATTTCATCATTTTGGCTAGCTTTCTGTGTCTTGTTACTTTTAAAAGCTTGTTATGTGCTCTGCAGCTGGGAGTACTGCTGTATTAAAGAAGGCTCATTGGCTGGCTAGGGCCTGTCTCTTCAGGAAGTGTTCTTTGAATGTTGTCTCTTGGTCTCTCTTGTTGTTTGGTTATTTTATTTCCATACTCGTAGTGGTATTTGGGACTCTCCACCATTTGTACTTTGGCTTTTTTCTTGAGGTAGCCCTGGAAAAGAAAACAGACAGACAAACACACAGGGAGCAAAGGCACCCAAACGCACAGACCAATCCAACAAATTAGCAAACCAAAAGGGAAAAAGAAAAAGAAGAAAGAAAAGAGCAAAAAAAAACCCCAAAAGACAAAGGACAGTCTAAAAGTATAAAACCAGATTTCCCAGCTACAAATAGAGAGCAGGGTGTATACAGTGCTGATGGAAGAGCATATACACAGAAGAAATGTCAGGGCAGGGAGAAAGCGAAATTGGACAATGACCAGGCAGAGAGACTAAGAGGCTTAATTCAGAGAGAGAAAGAGGAGAATATGGTAGGAGGTGAGGAGAAAGAAATGAAGCTCAGAGAAACTATGTAGTCTGATTACTCCAGAGAGAGAGAGAGAGAGAGAGAGAGAGAGAGAGAGGTAGCGGTGGAGGTGTAGAGTACACATCTAGAGAATGGATTAAATGTGACTGTTTAAGCAAACCAGTGACCAGAGTGCCCATTCCAGCAGAGGGGAAGGATATGAATGAGACAACTGGAAAATATATCTGAATAGAAAGAATTGATCTAGAATTAATCACGGTAGTTTATCCATGTTGGTCTTGCCCCAGCTCCAGTAAAAAAAAAAAAAAAAAAATAGGAGTTCTCTAGCGGGGATGGACGTTGTTTGGTGTAGGTGGGTCTTAGCCTCCGCTGTGGTCCGGCTGGCCACTCCCTCAGGTCCCATCTTGGTGGTTGTGGGAGTAAAATGGTGGCGCCTCAGTCTCCTCTGGAACCAAGCGCCGCAAATCACTCCCTTGTGTCCAGTCTCCCTGTGCCACAGGTGCAGCCAAGGTGGGCTGTGTTCTGTGTCCCAAGCCCCGCCTCGTTTCCATGTCCCAGTCTGCATGCTTTATTGATACCGCCGGAAACACTGTCCCACATGTCGGCCACTTTCCCACCGCCGGGGATCCAGCCCGGAGAACAGCAGAGCAGTCTCAGTCCAGCGGCTTCCCTGCCGCTAGGGATTGAGCCGGGAGAGCAGCCACGCAGTTTTAGTCTGGCCGCTTTGCCACTGGAGGTAGAGCTGAGAAAGCAGTGGCACAGTTTCAGGTCGGCCGCTTCTCTGCCAGGAATGGATCCCAGAGAGCAGCGGAGCTGTTTCTTCTGGTGCCGCCTGGGACCGGTACACCCGGTTCAAAGTCAGCACCCCACCTAGAACTAAGATCACTCTCTGTCCAGATCCAAGGTTTTTCTCTTCTCCAGGGACAGTTCTGTGAGCAGTTTCAGCTGCTCTTTCTTTTTCCCTCGACTCACCACGGCTCCCTGCAAAAGGGGTTCCCTCCCCGCCCTTGGTGTCTCCGGGTCCAGGCCCGTTTTTATCTTCCCCAGTTCCCACTCTCACACTTATGAGGTTGCCATCCCAATGTACTCTGTCTCTTTTCTTCCCAAACTCCTGTCCTGTGGCTACTGGCCTTCTCTGTTTGAGAGATGGCGGCGAGCGAAATGCCAGGAGCTCCATACTTCTCCGCCATCTTGCCTCTCCTCTGTTGTTATTATTCTTTTTGTTTTGTTTTGTTTTGTTTTGCTGTTGTATTATATGAGTTCCTGATCTACTTTGAATATTCCCTTAACAGGTATACAGTTTGCAAATATTTTTTCCCATTCTGTAGGTTTCCTTTGTATTTTGTTGACTATTTCTTTTGCTATGCAGAAGCTTTTTAGTTTGATGTAGTCCCACTTGTTGATCTTTTGCTTTTGTTGTTTATGCTTTGGGTGTCAGATCAAAAAAAAAAGCATTACCAAGACCAGTATCCAGGAACTTTTTCCATATATTTTCTTTTAGGACTTTTATGGTTTCAGGTTTTATGTTTAAGCCTTTAATCCAATGAGAGTTAATGTTTTTGAGCGGTATAAGATAGAGATCCAATGTTACTCTTTTGCATGTGATTATCTACTTTTCCCAACACCATTTATTTAAGAGACTATCCTATACCCATTGAGTATCCTTGGCTACTTTGTCATACATTGATTAACCAGATATGCTCAGGTATATTTTGAGGCTCTCAATTCTGTTCCATTGGTCTACACTGTGTGTTTGCTAACCCTTTTGTTTGAAATTTCACATTTGCTCTTGAATGCCTGTAATGAATGAATTATTTGTTTGTTTATTTTAAATATTTTGAGAGAGAGTGAGTGTGAGCCGAGGAAGGGCAGAGACAGAGACGGAGAGAGAGAATCTCAAGCAGGCTTCACACTGTCAGTGCATAGCCTGATGTGGGGCTTGATCTTGCAAACTCTGAGATCATGACGTAGGACAAAATCAGGAGTTGGACGCTTAACTGACTGAGCTACCCAGACACCTCAGAAATTTTTATTTAGTTACTGTTTTTTTTCAACTCTCCGATTTATTTGCTTTATCTCTTTATTTCCTCTTTTTAATGAAACATAGTCATCATACCTTCCTTTACTTCTATAATCATGATTTTCTTCAGTTCTTTGAACATAGAATGGCTTAATAATGGCTTCAAGCCTTTATTAAATATATCTAGTTACTCTCACAGATAGTTGGTATTGCATACTTTTTCCCCCCAGTGAATGTGTTATACTTTACAGTTTCTTTGTATGACTTACTTTGTTGGAAACTTAACATTTCAGATAATATAGACTTTGTTCTTTTAAGACCATTTTCAAAGACATTGTTTGTCTTGTTAAGTAATTTTTACCACTTTCAATGGCAGGTGGATCTGTAGAGCCCCTTACACTGTCATGCCAGATGCAGAACCTCAGTTCTCTATTATCATAATCTAATTTAAGAATATGCTTTCCATCATGACCTGGTAAACACATACATGCGTGTACACACTTAATTGTAATGAGAGTTTACAGAATATTTTTCCTTACTAAGTGTGATTCATTCCTCTATATTCCTATTCTATTTTGCCTAATTAAAAAAAAGTACTAGTTGGCAATATCTGGATTGATTTTTCTACCCACTAATAGATTGTGACTAACAGAAAACACTGCTCAAGTTGATTTGCAGTCTTGGTTTATTTGCTCGATCATTTATCCTTTTATTAATTGAAGCTGTAATTATATAGCACACTAGTTTCATTTTCATTTTTGAAAGTACAAGTATCAACAAAACACCATTGTTATTCAGAGCAGCCTAAAATCTACTTGGGGAGCATATCAAATGTGAAAATGCTATTGACAATAGATGTAATATTGGACGTTGTTAAGCAGAGGAGTAATGCAATCATACCTATGTATATCTTAGGAAGTCAAATCTGGTGGTGGCATAGAGGTTGGATGGGTGATGGGGAGAAACCAAAATCTGGTATATTGATTCGGAGGCCTTTGTGTTAAGTCAGCAACATGGTGTGAACCCAAATTTAATGTTATAGTACAATCAGATGGGAATGACAAATGGGAATCTAAGAAACATGTAGCAGATAGGGTCAGTAAAATACAATGTTAGGTGAATTTTAAGATAAAGATGTTTTCAAAAAATAATGATAAGATAAAGGTACTTTCTTGTGCTGTGGAGGATACATTAGCATCATTTACTTGAGAGAGGAATATGAGGAAGAAGGGATATGTTTAGGGGGAAATTGGCAGAAAAGTGTTTCCTTTTGTAGGAATTGATAATTTGTTCTTAATTGAGAAAATATGAATTGTGAGAAAAGCATTAATTTTAAAAATTGCAGGAATTGAACAGAAAGTGATACACCATTGAGTGAAAAAAAAAACTTTTCAGCATCCTGATAATTGTGAGATTAAATGTAACTTAATATGTATTATGTAAATATTTGGCACTGTGGTTTTGTGTTTTTTAATGGGATGCATACAGTCACTTTTAGTGAAAAGTAGTAGTTATAAAAGAAAGCAATTTGGGGTGCCTGGGTGGCTCAGTCGGTTAGGCATCCAACTTCGGCTCATGTCATGATCTCACAGTTCGTGGGTTTGAGCTCCACGTCAAGCTCTGTGCTGACTGCCAGCTCAGAGTCTGGAGCCTGTTTCAGATTCTGTACCTCCCCCTCACTCTGACCCTCCCCTGCTCATGCTCTCTCGCTCTCTCTCTCAGAAATAAATAAAACATTTAAAAAAAAAAAAGAAAGCAATTTAAAGAGTTAAGGTATATTAAAGTACATTGGCTATATTTGAAATCAGTTATGAGCTAAAATTTTTGCAAGAAGATACTATGTTATCAATATATTGTACTTTAGAGTAACCATGAACTATTTGAAAGTAAATGACTGAGTTTAGACATTTAACAGTGAGCTTGATGATTCTGGGTTTATAAAAGCAGCAAAAAAAAAAAAAATTCATTTGCACGTGCATGCTGTAGCTGAAATACCATCAACTCCTGTTCACATACCTAAGAGCCAGTTTGAAAGTCCAACACCATCACTTACTATGTAAAAATGAAAAGTAATGTTTTTCTTTAAACCTTGTTTCTTCATCAAAGAGTACAAAATAACACCAACTCCTTCCTAGAGTTGTAAGGATTCAACATAGAAGTTACATGAAGGGACCAACACCCATACCTGGTATCTAGTGAGTACAAATGAATGAAATATATGAAAAGACCTGCCTCCACACCTTAAACAGTAAAAATTGGTGAGCTACTAAGTCTGATATTCACAGTATTTCTGGAAGCAATACAAGCAAACTTTATTCTTCTAGTTTAGTAGCCATGCTATCTTGGTGCAGAATGACCTAGTGCAGGTGTGAATAATATATTGCTCAGGTCATGTCATTTTTAGTCAGTAGAAATGACTATAATGCCCTAAATTTAAGGATAAGGATAAATACATTAGAAACTACTGCCCAGTTGAATGGTTATCCATTAAAGTGATTGATATATTCCCACAGTTTCAGTGACTCTCACCATTCCAAATAGGTCATATCACTAAGAACTGTTTTGTAATCAGCAATCACCAAAAGTCAATTTTTTTTGAATGATAACTTGTGATGATGCTGATATTCATAGAACAAATTCTCAAATGCAAATTTCTATTAAATTTATATAGTGGGGCACCTGGATGGCTCAATCGGTTGAGCATCCGACTTTGGCTTGGGTCATGATCTCACAGTTTGTGAATTGGAGCCCCACATTGGGCTTGCTGCTGTCAGTTGCAGAACCTGCTTTGGATCCTCTGTCCCCCTTTCTCTGTCCCTTCCCTGCTTGCGCTCTCTCTCTCAAAAATAAAAATAAGGGGCACCTGCGTGGCTCAGTCAGTTAAGCGTCCCTTTTCAGCTCAGGTCATGATCTCACGGTTCGTGGGTTTGAGCCCTGCGTCAGGCTCTGTGCTGACTGCCAACTCAGAGCCTGGAGCCTATTTCAGGTTCTGTATCTTCTTCTCTCTCTGACCCTCCCCTGTTCACACTGTCTCTCTCTCTCTCTCTCAGAAATAAATAAAAAATTTAAAAAAATTAAAAAGATAATAAAAAAAATAAAATCAAAATAAACATTAAAAGTTAAATTTACATAGTTTTAAATGTATATTTACATAGTTTTAAAACACTTAAACTATAGGAGTTTCAAATGTAACCTCATTTACTCATAAATACTTCTCCAAGCCTTCTGAGATTTCAGTTGGACAGACAAAGGCTAGCAGTGATGGTCAGGCAGCCTGTTGCCAAAGAGGCAGGGACAGAAGAGTATTTCAGCTGTAGGGGTTTCTAATTTAGTGTCCTTGGAGCAGGCAGTATCACCATCTAATTTCCATTTGCATTAGCCCTAGTCCTGGAGCATAATGACTCTGGGAGAGGAAAAGGACCAGGGAATATGTAAATAAATTGTGTCATATAGAAGTGTTGTAAACAAATACATATACTTCTTTTGCCTCCATTACATCCTCTTTTATCTCTGCTTTTGGAGGAGAGAGCTGTGGGACAGAAGAGAAAGATGTATCAGTTGGGATTTTCAGACATGCCTGTGGCAGAACTTTAGCTGAGTTTCAAGCCCTCTTCTGGCCTGTGATCTGTCTCTGACATGCACACATGCATGTATGTGTGAAGAATGATAAAATGGAATAAGGCTGTAGTCTAGTTAACAATATTTTACCAATGTAAATTTCTTTCTTTTGCTATTTTACTACAGTTATTTAATATGTCACTATTGTGGACAACATTAGAGTGAGAGTGCACAGGATTCTATTTTTGCAATTTCCTATGAGTCTATATTTTAAAATAAAAATTTTTAAATGATAATTAGAAAATGACTGGAAATTTGAACAGTAAATGGTTATTTGAAGTGTATTGATACTGAGGAATTTTTCATTTTTAGATGGGACAGTGGTACCCTGGTTGTTATTTTTTACTTTTAGAGATTAACAGTAAATATTTACAGATGACAGAATGGGATTTTTTCAACAGAATATGGAAGTTGGGGACAGGGTAGGCATATATCTGAAGCAGGATTGGCCATGATTTTATAAATATTCATACTGGATGATGAGTGCATGGAGATTAATTCTGTTTCTGCACATATTTGAAGTTGTCCATATTAAAAATAGAACCAAGAACACAGTGATTCCCCATGTATGCCTTTTCAGACTGTACCACTTGAGACTAACTGTAAATGTCATGTTCTCAGTCAATACCATATACCAACCTATTCTCTCACATAAAACCTTTAATTCTGGTGCCAGTGATTTGATTGTCAGATCAATACAGGGAACTCAGGAGTAGATTTTGCTCATAAAGCCTCCTAAGTAGTTAATTTTAGAAATGTCCTCTGTATGCTACATAAAATGAATGCCATTTAAATTTGCAAATCTATTTTTAAAGAGGTCATTTAAGCCCTTTAGAAGAAATGTATATCCTCATTTCTTAATAAGCAAGTCAACAATATGATCACTTTAAAACAATAACAACACTGTGCTCGCTTCGGCAGCACATA